>NW_027115565.1:130912-132852 GCF_000696795.3 Halyomorpha halys
ATATGCGTGTTTTTATTCCAAACTCCTTAACCATCCTAACCCATTAATTCTTAATCTTTCATCCTTAACAATCCCTGACAATCCTCCGAGGCGTCTGAAAAGAAGATGGCCACGGGACCTTCCAATTTAAATTAATGTTTGAAGTACCACCAATGGGTGGTTCCTTCCCAAGATTTTCAAGTGCATATGAAACATACTACATATTTACCAATTGTATTATTTTGTACAGTTGTAAATTACATTAATAAATAATTTTAAAAAAAAGTTGTTTATTCTATACTCAATTTGTCATACTCTTCAGAAGGAACATTGGTTTGGTTCATTTTAATATTTTTTTTATTTTTATTTAATAGAGGAATAAATCCCATCAAATCACTTTTTCCTTCGTCGTAAACCTAACTGAAACAACTGTCCTGTTAATAATGTTGCTCTTATCCATGTCGAACAGATTCGCTACTACATCTGGGGGGGCCCAGGGCCCTGTTTCATAATGTAAGCTAATAGTATTAGTTCATAATACAAGTATACAAACTACTTAGTACTGACATTAATACTTATTTTTTTCCTGATAGGGATGACTATTAGTGATATTACAGGAATTAAAAAATACTAAAGTACAAATTACTATTGTACAAGTAAGTGTAATTAAATTAAGATAAATCTACAACACTAATAGTATTAGTTTGTACTTTATTATGAAACAGGGCCCTGGACAAACAATAACTATGAATCCTCATACAAGACTGAAAAGAAACTGTACTTCGATTTCAACTATTACAGTTATTTGACAAACAGTCTATAAACTTCCAATTCATTTTAAAATACTGATCAATATGGCTGTAATAAGACCAATCCGAATATACGGAGTTGAGCTTTGGGGGTCCACAAAGCCTTCGAATTCCTCTCGTATCCAATCCTTGCAATCCAAAATACTTCGTAAAATCATAAATGCTCCTTACTTTATCATAAATAAAATCATACATAAAGACATGTTCCATAACCCGGACTAGGCCGAACCAGATATCATCCCTTCCATTATAAACTCCCTAACAACCCAAACCCACTAGTTTCTAACCCTGCTTCGGCTTCCATTCCTGACAATCCCACGTCCGAGCCGCCTGTAAAGATGGCCACCTGCTAACGTAAATAAGTCATTAGAGAGCGGCCAATGAGTAGTTTCTCTACACGCGTGTATCACACCATTATACTGACATCAAATTTAGTGAATTTATTTTAATGTACAGTTGTAAATATCAATAAAGATATTTAATACATACATATTGGAATAATCTTTAGCAAAAAAGTTTTAAGAAGGATTTAGTCTTCGCCTTAAATAAAAATTATGAACTAATCCATTTATCGTATTAATCATATTAATCAGCGCTTATTCAACCCTATTCCGCCAGTCTGCTGGTGTACCTCAGGGTAGTATCCTTGGTCCTATCCTTTACACAGTTTTCACAGCTGACATCCCAACCCATCTTAACACTATCCTCACCATGTATGCCGATGACATATGTCTATTGTCAGTGAACAATGATCCTTACTTTTTATCCCAAACCCTCCAATTCCACATCACCACCCTTGAAGAATGGTGCCAAAACTGGAGAATTAAAATTAATTCCAATAAATCCCACCAAATCACATTTACCCTTTGTCGTAAGCCCATGACTCCTTGCCCTACAGTATCCTTTAATAATCCTCCTCTTATTCCTGTAGAACAGATCCGTTACTTAAGTACTACATCTGGACAGACGACTGACATGTAATCCTCATACAAGACTAAAAAGACAAGAAGCTGCTCGCCGATTCCGACTATTACAACATTTACTAGACAAACGGTCTATTATAAGGCCTATCTGGACATACGGAGTTGAGCTTTGGGGCTCCACTAAACCATCAAATTCCTCCCGAATCCAATCCTTACAGTCCAAAATCCT
>NW_027115565.1:133301-137551 GCF_000696795.3 Halyomorpha halys
TGTGTTTTATAGTTATTTACAATAACACTGTAATATCAGGGTAGCTTGTAGATGACTGAACAGCTAGAATAGCCCTTGTTCTAGATTGTGTGTTGATGCGGCCAAGCCTGTCGCTTGAGGACTCCCATCCTCTTTGATGTTGCCTTTAGATGGAGTTGCTAACTACTCGTAGCTCTAGGGCGGAACCCTGCAATACTCTCCTGGGAGATCCTCTCTCAGCTAAGGCACACCCCTTGGCTCATATATATTTTATTTTTTCACTTTTTTTTTTTCTTCCCTTGGGTATATTCTTCACTATTCATTGCCTTTAATAAGTTACTTTATAGAATATGAGATGAGTTTCCTTAATGGGTAGTACTTATCTACGTTTTGATGAATAGAAAATAATCTAATAAATGTATGTCAGTTACTGGCCACAAATCTGATTTCAGTCCAAACTAGTTTTTATAAACCTACCTAAGCCAAATCGATCTTTGGATAAACTCGTTTAGACCACGGCAATCTAGTTTAAACTAAATACATTAGGAGTAACTAGTTTGACCTAGGCTAAAGTGATTGAATCTCTGCAAGTAAAAATTTCTTTTAAATGATATTTCCAATCTAATTGATCAATTCGAACACATCCATAATAACATAAAATAATAATGTAATTCAAAAATAACACCAAATAGTTTGATTAGCCAAAATTGAAATATTTTCAGATTACACGTTCACAATTCACAAAACGTTGAGAGGATTAACAACGAAATCATCATATAAAACGAGCAATGGAGGAAAATCCCGCGTTGACCAGGATTTTGTCCCTCGCAATGAGCCAGTTTAACCTATGCCAAACTAGTTAATACTGGTCTAAACAAGAATATCCTGGCACACGTAGGATCAACCGATTTGGCCTACGACAAACTAACTAGTTGATATTTATTTTTTCAACATTTAAATGAAAATCCTTTCAAGAATGATATTAAAGAAACAAAATATATTACCATCAGTTTCCTGAAAACAATTTTTTTTTTTAATATTCTCATTTAAATATGAGGAACAAAATTCCTGAAAAATTTCATTAATTGCACTCACAAACATTTCACAAAAATTTAATTAATAGACACTCTACTCTTTGTATTAATATAAACTAAAGATATCCAAAAATGAGAAAAGTATCGTTAATTTTTGCAAAAAGATAAAAAAAAAGAAATCTAGGAAACTGCTCGTCGATTTGGACTATTACAACACTTACTAGACCAACGGTCTATGTTTACACTTTATTTCAAAAATATCATTTACATGACCATAATAAAACTAATTTAGACTTAGGGAGATGATCTTTAGGGTTAATTCATAATTCCTCCTGAAATATGTTCAATGGTTCTTTTGTAATCCTAATTAAAATAATGACCTTCTTTTCTTTTTCTTCCCGTTTTTTCCTTACATGGCTAGGTCAGATTAAAATAATGAATTCTGTTGTTTCCCTGAGGTCCTCCAGGCTTCCATTGAGCTTTCTCAGTATCTCGATTAGAGAGGAACACATCAGTCTCCTTTGCTCGGAAAACAGCTTCAAAGTTTGGAGTATTTGCTCGGCATTTTTCTCACCTTAAATTCTGCACTCGCAAAGAGACTGGAGCCAATATGCAGCTTTCGGAATAGATGGGCTCTAGGTTATGCCCGGTTCGTAAGTGAAAAATAAGGACCTATTCTCGTCGAGCTGGTGCAATATCTACAGTGACGTGATGTGAGTGGCTCCTAATCCATCCTAGTTGTGGCTTTATTAAGTACCTTTATTTCATCAAGGCTGAGGTCCCAATTGACTTGCAGATCCAAGGCCCTCTTTTTGGCCAGCTGTTCTGCCCTCTCGTTTTCAGCAAGGCCACATTGTCCATAGCTCCATGGGAGGACGACTCTCCCATGCATGTTTATCAGGCTTTCAAGTTCCTTGGCTAGTTTTCTCAGGTCTTTTCCGTACTTCGACTAAAGGGTACTATAGGGTATATAGGGGTACTACTATTTTATACGCTACTATACTATAGAGTACTATAGAGGTACTTGATGGTAATACTGATGCTGGATCAGTAAGAAACACAATTAGGGTCACTTTAGTGTCCTAAGCAGTTTCAACACTTCTCTGTTAGCTTGTTTCCCAGCCCGATAATTCGAATCAGTAAAGCCTGTTGGAACAACCTTTTTAATAATATTCCTTGCAGAAATGTTCTGGAGTGAAAGACACCTAATAAGCTCCTCAGGAGTGTTCTTGCTTTTTACTTTGCTTGTTACCACGGATGGGCAGAACGATTTATGATTTAATAGATTCAAGCCGGGGAGGGCTCTCTTCTATCACTTTTGATCGTTCTACAGGAACCTGTTTTTTCATGGACTTCAGAAGCCAACTTTGAAGAGATGAGCAGAGTGCTTTGCTGCTTTAAGCGGCTAATATTTCTTTCTGCTACTCTTTTTTTAGGATGGTATGGTTCGGGACAGACTTGGATTTTAAGTTTAGATGCAGGAGTTTCATACTACTCCTGTCCTGCATCCAGGAATGTTTCATAGGGGCCTCCATTTTGCCAATTTGTGTGGACTTCATTACTCCTGTCATAATTAGTCCCTGATTTTGTATGGTTGATACTATTTGGTGATTCGAGGCAGCCGTACTCGAAAGCGTGCTTGACATAGCTAGTGTATATAAACCTGAATGTTCTCAGGTCTGCATCCTAGGTAGACCCAGCAATTTTCTTCATCAAATCAGTACATGTCTGTATATCAGTACACTTTTTTATGGAAAATATTATTTATTGTAATTACTTATTTATTTTTTTACGTACAGTACGTATTACAAATGTATCATTGTATAAAAATACATGTGTATTTTCCTTTACCTCTTAAATTTCCTTATTTATTTGTTTTAACCTGAATTAAAAGATTATTTTTATAATGGTAAATATCTAACAGTTATTTTAATACTGAACTAGCATTTTTTTCATTTACTAGAAATATAATGTAAAAATGTGTGTATTATTATACTTGAATGTAGTGTTGTAATTTAATTTGGATATTTTCCAAAGCTATGAGTATAAAGATTGAAGATTTTTTTGCTGAAAATATGTTGTTCATTCAAGGTAAGATTTACTAAATGTGTGCTCTAACTGTATAAATACTTTTACATTTCTTTTTACTTTATTGACTTTTTTTTTTTTATAAGTTAAGGCGTTATAATTAATTGTAATCATTGAGCGAATTGTTATTCCGGAGTGAATTGCATGTCTTCAAGACGGGACGTTTAAAATAATCGTCTTCCATTCGTGGGATATTCATCAAATTATTGCCAAGGGAGGGCCTCTCCAATTATTGTTGAGTAGACTCCTTTATGTTCCAATTTGCCGCGATTAGTAGAAGGCTGGTCGTAGTTCACCCTTCGTGGCACAGATAGCAGCGCTGTACACTCAGTTCGGCCGTTGCCCGACAGGTGCCGCCTCCTACCGACAGTACGAATAGTTGTCAAAGCTGCTCAGTAACACAAAGCTCTGTCAGTATTGTTCCCTATCGGTTTGGAACTAAGTGTCTTTTTACGATCATATCGTAGAATAATTTCCTTATCTATTTTAGTGTATCTCAGACAATGTGACTGTGCCCTTAAATCAACGATTAAAACAAAAATACGGATTATATATTGCAAGAAAAACATGATTTCTGGCAAAAAACGTGTTAGTATTGATGTAATGTTAAAATTTGTTTTATATTTTATAGTAATGTGAGGCGTAGAATTCTAAAACTAGCCGTGTCCATATTAAAATTTTTATTTTTTTTAAATTAACTATTTTGTTACTAGATCATAGGGAAAGAATTTCTTCCAAAAACTATTGAATCACATATTGTTTAACTTTTTTTGGAAATTTTTTATTACTTTATGATAACCTAGTGCCAAAACTGTTAATTGATAAAAGAAAAAAATTTAAAAAGTTTTTTAAATGGACTTAGGCCTATCCGCTGGTTTTGGAATTCTTAATTAATTATTTCTTTTCTCATTAGATTTTTTCAATAGTTACTACTTCATAGCGCATTTTTAAAACTATTTTAGCAGTTCTTTGTGTTTCATTGCATGTTATGTATTGCATTTTGAATTCTCTCTGAACAACACAAGTATTTAAAAAATAAAACAAAATTATACCCCAAACAAAAACATAATAAATATTTATATGAATACATTTTTTTTTTGCTTTTTCGTGTATATAAATCTTTATTATACCTGATAATGAACGTACATT
>NW_027115565.1:137721-157263 GCF_000696795.3 Halyomorpha halys
CTAAGCCCGCGTTTTTCTATTTTCTATCAATTTATAAACAGCTTAAATAAACACAAATTAACTGACACGTGTACACGTGTACACTGTTCAAGGAAACAATTTATTCCGTCCGTCAAAAAAAATTGCAAATGTTAAGAGAAACTGTCGTAAAGCGTTAAATACATCATCAATGATTGATTTTAGAGTATCAATTATTCATGTCTTGTTAGAAATTTACAACCAATAGACCTTAAAAATCCTCTTAATTGTCAGTACTTTGAAAGAAGGATTGAATAAATAAATAATTTTTACGTAATTATAAAGTTATTTTTATTTTATAAAACGATAATTCATAATCACAATATACAATTTTATTTATTAGTTTAAAGAACCGAATATTTCACCCTCTTTTATCCATACAAGACTATGGAGTATAGACAAATAAGTCGAAGAGCCCGTGAGGAAAAGTTTAAGGTTATATAAAAAAATTAGGTAAAATTATTTCACCATGATTTTTTATTAACATAATGAAAATTACATTTAATTACAGTCAAAATTTATGACTCTGCCAACCACAGCTAGGGGTAGTTTCAAAACGTTACAAAAAATTAATTTTTCATTCGGAGTTCCATAAATCCCTATTATAACATAAATATAAAAACCTTATATAGCATTAATTAAAGTAGATTAAATTCGATAAAATATGAGCCTTAATGAAGTAAAATAAAATATGAGCCTAGGAGTTAAAAAAATATTATAATTAGTAAGATGAACACATACGGTTCTTACATGTAATACATGTGTATAGTGTGTTTTACAATTTCATAAATAACAAAGTAGGAATCAACAAAAATACATAAAAGAGTATTTTTATCAAAATAACTTCCAAAACATTTATCGTTTTAGTTTTTGGTATTCATTGGGAAAAAAAAAATTATAGTTTGAAGTAAGGTCCGGGTAGTGGTCAAGAGAGGTACAAAAGTAAAAAAAAAAATTGACCAACATTTCCCCCCCTCCCAGTTTGTAGGACTTTATCACTGCTAGATGAGAATAAGATACAAAAATAATAAATTTGTATTACAAATATAGTAAAATACTATATAACAACTAGAATATAAGACAGACTTACTAAAATTCATAAAACAAATTGACTTTGACCAGCTGACTAATTAAAGAAGGGCAATCTAAAGCCTCGTGTTGTGTTTGTTAATATTTTTTTTTTAATGTTAACATATACAAAATGTAACGAATTATATTATATTCAAATCTTTTGTATTGTAAACATATATTTAGTATTCCCTTCATGGCATGGAACATGTATAAAGAAAATAAACTATCTCGTTAGCATATAGAGAAAGAAAAAGAAAATGTTTAAATTATGTTTTACACTCTTTATATTCATATTCTAATGGTTCTATCATATTTTAAAATGTATTTTGTTCTCATCTAGCCCTAATGAAGCCCTGCAAATTGGGGCAAAACATACGTAACTAACGAATAGTTTTTTCACTGTTTTTGTACCATTTTTTACCACCATCTTATCATCTTCCTACAGTCTATTACTTGCAGCCAACTATTCATACTAAAAAAAATGTATAGTCATTTTTTTTTTAGAAAGGAGTACTACTAATTTATTGTTTTTACTTTTTACTAAAAGAGATTCGGCCTTACTTTTTTTGTAATATATCTGATATAAGCAAAATACGAATTTTTTAAAAATTAAATAATTGAAACTGAGCGGTGAATTTTATGTTCAATTTCTTTCTTGGTAGTTTTCCTTGGATCTCTTTTAACATTGATAGTCTATTATTTGATCGTAACCGAGCTGAATACAACTTAAATGGGTCAATAATTATTTCAAAATCCTTCTTCCTAAGACAATTGAAGATACTGTAAGAAGGAGTACAGTAAATGTGTCAAGTCACAAACATATAAATCTCAAATAAAATTAATTTAATGATTTTTTATTACTATTTTATACTTGAAGGTTTAATCATTAACATATGAAACTAACACTAAAGCTTTTAGAAAAATTAAATCTGTACAGGTATAACCCATGAAGTAAAGTAGTACTATTACTGGACCAACGGTTGTTCAAGGAGGTTATTTAATCAGAATCATTTCACAGAATCAGAACCACCAGATTTTGACCTAATTAAAGTTACCCACTTTATGAGCTCCTGAACCCATAGGGCTGACTCACTGCTACAGAGAAACAGAAAATCTACAAATCTACCGCACTCGAATTCGAACCAAGGTCAGTGGAGTTAATAGCACAGTGCCTTTCCAATGAGCTACCCACTCCCACCAACTTATTAGGGATAGGAAATATTTTTTAGAAAGGAGTAAATAAAATATTATTTTAAGAAAACGTTCTCTATTGGAATCCTTCAATAAATTTTCGATGTGATCAAAGAGCATTTTTCACAAGTATAAATATATGGAAATAAGCCATTAGCTATCTTGTAAACGGATTAACATGTTCAAAAATCAAACACATATACTTATTCGTATCGTATTTATAGACATACGTATGCCACAATGCGTGCCTTTGTTAGCTTACTGTAGGTAAACATAGATCTTTAAAAAAAACTTCACGGATAGTAAACGGGCTATAGCAATCGCAGTAGGTTTTGGGCGTTACCAACTGTTTTTGTGGAGTTTTGATCTCTATGGATTTTGCTGCCCCCAGAGCGGTTGCTCTTCTTATCCCCTTCGATATACCACCATTTACCTACACAAAGAAGTATCTTGCCTGCTACTGGGGGAGCAAATGGCTTCAATTGGTAAATATTGTCCGGGAGGATCGGGAGGTAATAGGTAGTGATTTAACAGTAGGATTAGTTATGTATTCAGTAGTGTGAGTAAATTAATTGACTAGTATTAGATTATCATTTGCCCGTATTTGATTTAATTATCCGTTACTATTAAGATCGTAATTCTGTTATATGATTACGATAGATATCTAGGAGTCTAAGGGGCTGTATCGTCCAACAATTGCTTCGATTCGATTTTTCTTTGCTTCTCTGCAGACATTCGTCATTTTTCTGCAGCAACAACTTTCTTCGTTTGGGATATTTTGTATTATAATTAATTTAGTCTGTTATTATATTTTTTTCTGACCAATTTAATATAAGGTTGAACTTATTTATAACTCTCTTAATTAAATTACAGAAGAAAATCTATTTAGGGATTAGAAGGATAGAGAAACGGGTTGTATTACAAGCAACCGAATACGACCTGGGGCGTTGACTTTTTTCATTGAGTGGTGGCCCCACAAAATGCAAAACTTGACTCCCCAACGTGGTTAGTGTACGCCAGACGTCTTTTACCGACGAAAGGATTGAAAAAAAAAATTTTAAATACGAATATAAAAAGACAGAAATTGAACGATTTTTTATGATTGAAATAAAATGAAACAAAAAGAGAAACATCTCTCAGGTCCGATTTTATCATTTGAAAACAATTTTTTTTCAGAAGTACATCGCAGTTATTATTGTTTTTAAATCAATTATTAATTTTTACCGTATATAGTTTTGTGAAATAGAACAGAAGCAATATGTTAAAACTTTAGTTGGTCTATCTATATCTATTTTATGATAAACCTCTGGGCTTTATACTCTTTATCTCAGATTATTATTTCCCATCTATTTTCATATCCATAAACTTATACGTGGGTAACCAACCAAAGCAAACCATTCATAAAAAGGAAGTGAAAAATAAATAATTCCGGAATACTTCTACTGTAATACAAGAAAAAATTCTTTAGTGAGCATTTGTATACTTTTAAGTTGTATAAATGTATTTTTTTGTTTATATATACAGCGTTGGTAGAAAGACAGTATATGATATATTTAATGATATTAAGTTATAACGAGCTTAGATTGATATGCCAAAATTTTATCCATAATAAAGAATGTTGAAGTAAATATTTGAAAACGATTTTCAAACAAAAGCAAATAAGAGGTTAGAAAAATAATCGATTGTGATTAATTTTTTTTAATTTATTTATTGATATTTACAACTGTATAAAAAATACAGCAAGTAAATTTGATTATAATGACATAATGATATGATACAGCATGTAGAGAAACTACCCAGTAGTAGAACTCTAAAATTGATTAATTCTTAATTACAATTAATCTAAAATTTCACAGTTGCTACCTTTTGAGAAAATTTTCGTAAGGAAAATTTCTTATGCTAAGTCGAGATTGCTAATGCCCTATCTGAACTATGACAGGGGAAAGAAAACAAATAAAGACACCATTACAGGAATGACACAAAATCAATTCGACTTTTTTTTAGAAAACGTTTCAGAATAAACAAGAAGAAGTGAAAAAAGGAATTTATTCTTACTATTTTGATTTTTAAAACGTTTAAAAGAGTGAAATTTCAGTATTAATACTGCTAATAAGATATCACTTCGATAATAAAACCAATGATTAAAAAATAACTATTTTTTTCAATTATATGAAGGTAATAAACCTTTTTAAAAAATGAAACGTGACGTTATAGCTCTACTAGCCACACAGAAAGAACTCTACAAATCAAAAGATAGCTTAGAAGAGGGGATACACACATCATCGATTTCAAAGAAACATTCTTTGGTTATTCTAGATCAAAAAATATTCCACATGTGTCCACGAATGTTTTCCAATGCGCCCTAAAACCTGAGAAAAACATATTTTATATAATTTTAACAAGAATTTTTTATATTATCTTTATTCTTCCTTTGCTATGTATGAATTTAAGCAGTTTTTTTTTTGTAGAATAATAAAAAAATATTATTAATTTTACTAAATGAGTTCAAATGTGTTAAAAAATACAAAAAAAAAAATCGTTTTAGCGATTATCATAGAATTGGACTGTACTTTCTGGATATGCTTTTGCTGAGATCCGGGGTTCATATAAACATTTATGACGTTATAATATTATGGCGTTACTATAAATTTTGTTAAGCTTAATTTCTTATCTGCTAATCCTTATCAATACTCTTTAAATTTATTTCTCTATGAAGGCAAAGAATTTTTTTCAGTTAAAGAAATTCCCCAAACGTTTCATTACTGTCTGTGATTTTTAATTTATTTACGCTGAACCAATTTTTGCCAAATTGTGTATATGGGGACCTAAGCAACTCCAAAGTTTCGTGTAGAATGGTTGGCTTGTGTTGATGTCATTGCAGTTTTTGTGATTTTAGGAGGAAAAATTTTATTTAATTTTAAAATATTTTATTAAATAATGTATAATCATGTGTTTATTCTTTGAAGGCATATGCCCAAGAATAATTTTTTTTTCATTTCAGTTCAAAAATTTGAAAAAAAAATGTTCAATTGCTTTGAAAATTACAATAGATGTACCAAAAAGAGAAATTCATTTTGTTCTCTCCCCCCCCCCAAAAGTAGATATTTGCTAGTTAATTCATCAAAAATATTTCTTAAATTTTAGTACAATCAAGGTAATTATATACGGTCCCATCTGCTTTCTTATGTAGAATAAGAAAACAATAATGGTGGTTGTACTGTTGTAATGTTGTATGGTTGACATAAAACAATAAATTTATACATAACATTTATGTATTGTGTCATCAAAGAAGAGTTTTTTAGACAAATTATTAGTTGATAGTATCCACGAAAACTTTTAATACAAGGTTACATAGAAATAATAAAACCTACATCTGTTGATTCCTACTTAGATGTTTTCGAAGCGTCTTTTAGTTTTTGTAATTTGTTATGCATTTAAACTCATTTAACATGATTATTAATGTTTTCCCTCTATTCTACCCTCTCCCTCCAAAACGAATCATTTCGTATATAATAGCCTTTAAATTCATACTGTATGTTTTAAATATATCTACGGCGCATTTGTCAAATATCGTTTTTACATATTTAATACTTTTTGATCTAGTATCGCCCAAAAAATGTTTCATTGAAATCCATGATCCCACGTTCTTAGCCTAGTAAGTATAAAATTTGTAATTGTTGTTCAGAGGCTTACCAATTAAGTCCCTAAAAAGTTTATTAGCCATTAAAGTATTCGATAAATATATAATGGTATATGTACTTTTGTCAGGGGTTTAAGTCGAGGAAATACTGTCAATCAAATAAGGATCACAACAGGTGGG
This sequence comes from Halyomorpha halys, assembly GCF_000696795.3. Lineage (NCBI taxonomy): Eukaryota > Metazoa > Arthropoda > Insecta > Hemiptera > Pentatomidae > Halyomorpha > Halyomorpha halys. The sequence continues at coordinate 143,822 of NW_027115565.1, forward strand.
AAATGGCTGTATATAAAAGTAACCATAAAGAAGGAAGTTCATGAGGAATAAAGCCAGATATATGTAAGATTGAAATCGAGTATCATTTGAAAGAAAAAAAATGAGAACAAACCACAAAAGATCATGTGACCTCTTAATGACAACAATATGAGTTATAAAACTGCCGGATCATTTTTATTTTTAGTGGCCTTCAATTTCCAATTAGTACTTTATGAGGAGAAGAGTATATTACAGAGGAAAATTATTTTATAATTACCTGCCGTAAATCGAATGATTGTAATTAATCACGATTAACTCGCCTGTTTGTAGTGAAATAATTACTGAGACCTTGGCTACTTACATCATTTTATAGGGTCGGTAATCAATTTAATAACAACCTCTTCAAGAAAACATTCCCAGTAGATATCGATTAAACGTGTTTACTGAGGAGTGGTCACCAATTAAAGTAAATTTATTCTTTTATTTTTATTTATTTAATTAATACCAGAGTGATATCTGGTTCGGGCTAGATCGGTTACATAGAGAACATTAAAGTCTTTATGTATATAAATTAAATTTAAATTAAAAATCTGTACTGCTACAAGCCATGAAGGGTCAGGAGTTCAGTACTTCATAAAGAAGTATTATTACTAGACCAATGGTTGTGCAAGGAGGTGATTTGGTCAGAATCACGCTCGACTGCCAGATTTTTACCCAATTAATGGTACCCAATTTAAAAGGCTGGGTGGACCCCAGAATGGCTCCAGAACCCACCGGAGTTGACTCACGGCTACAGTATAACAGAAAACAATTTTCTGCCCAGCCGGATTCGAACTCGTGTCCTTGGAGTTAATAGCCACGCGCTTTACCCCATGGCTTCTCTTCTCATGACTTCGCTTCCCTAAGATAAAGTAATCATTCTTAATAATAGATAAAAGTAAAGCTAATAAAAAAACAATGACGTTTATGAATTTAACAAAATAAATAATTGACTTCATAGGAAAAAAAAAGAAAGCAAATTTAAGAAAAAGATGATGAGAAAAAGAAATTAAGATAATATAAAATTTTAGAGTGACAATAACAGAACTGATAAATATAGAACTTATAACAGGATGTCCTGCAGCAGCCTGGGCTTCAGTCTTCGGGTTGTGGTTGGGTTTCCCAAGTTGTAAGTTACTGCTCCTTTAACTATCGGTAAATGAGAGAGGAACTTTGGGACCCTTTTTTTGCTGTAATTCTCAATTATCTCTATTTTTAATTATCGATGCAATTAGCTATTTCTTACAAACCAAGGATCAGCCACAGAAATTCTAACGACTTTATTTTGAAAAGATTGTAAGGTTCTAATTTTCGTAAAGGATGCCGCTCCCGGTGATCTTGAATCACCTTGGTGAATGCCCTGGTATCTTATTGTTTCACCACCAGGATTCCATTTTGCATTTATTCGTTCATTTAGAAACACATAATATTTATTAATTTTCTTTCAGATACCCAAATGCTCTTGTCATACCTAAGAGAACCGCTTGTTGAGCCTGTCTTAGCACGTGAAATGGTAATTCCAGCCCATCCTTTTCCGCTACTGTTGACTATGGAATCAGCCCATTAGCAATATTATAATTGTAGTTTCCATTTCAGATTTCTAAGTAGTACAGCTCTTTTAGTTTGGCCGCCAATTCCTGATATTTTCGGAGCTTCTCACTGTTTAGCTAATGTTGTAGTTTGGAATCGCAATATCTATAATATTTGCTTTCTTTTCTTTCCTGTTTATGAGAAGTATGTCCGGTCAATTATGGTACACTGTGTGGTCAGTTATACTGGAGTCGTCACAATACAGCTTAATGGGGCGCTTTTGAAGTATCTTGCTTGGATTATACTTATAATATGACGAGCCTTTACCCGCTAACTCTTTCCGAAATTGAATGACAAATACAGAAGTTCATTATAGTGTTTATACGCAAATTTACCATTGATTGCTATACTTTCGCCCTAACAAGTCCTCCACAGCTACAAAATGTACAAGAATTCACAATTATTCTACAATATTAATTAATTAATAATCATGCTAACAAAAATAATTTTAAACTGAACGAAATAATATATTTGATAATAATTTTAAATTTATTGGATCATTGTTATAGTTATCTAATGTATTTATAATCTTAATATTTTCTTGAGACTATAATTGGATAGTATTTGAGTTATCTAATGTGTTAACACACAAACATACATTTTTAGAAGAATGTTGGTACAGAGGTATATGGTCTTTTGTTGAAATCGAAATGCTCTTGAAAGGTGTAAATATTCTCATTCTAATGAGAACAATTTATACCATCATTGATGAATATATTTTTAATAAATCACCATGTCATATATGCATTTTTTACTTTTACCTCCCGTCTCTCCTTAAGCCCTAGTCTACTTTTATGTATCTGCCCTCAAAGACAAACCATTAAATAAATGATTATTCTTCGGGTCTATCAGTTCTAAATCAAAATATTTGTTTTATAATCACATTCTTTAGATATATTTTTGTATATGACGTAAAATCGCTCCATTCCAATGGTTAGAAACTACGTTACATTGGAGTACTACAAGAATTAATGCGACTTATCTTCAAAGTGAAGTGGGCAGCTTAGTTGCAAGGGATCGATGGCGATGCACTGATAACATCGCTGATAAGAGCTCGGCTCGGAGCTCGTTCGGGCGAAGGTAGCCGAATCCGACGGCTAGGTCTCTTTAGGCCACCGGCCGCTCAGTGTGTGTCGAGAGGATGCCGCCATCGGACAGTAGCGTCAGGTCTGAACACTGTCTAATATCGGGCATCCGACAGGGACAAATACTCTTCCCTTCCAATACATACTTATCTCTGGCCCTGCTATAGCACATTGATCGTTATAGTATAGGTGCCCAGTAGCTCACTCTGGAAAGGGAAGGATATGGTATGAATGTTTTCTAAAAGAGAGAGAGGAAAGAAACGCTTTGGCCAAACTGCATGAGGTTAGAGCTGTAGTGGCGGTGCAGCTTAAGATGACAGCCTTCTGTAGAATAAGCTTAAATATATATTTTTCAGAGTGATTAGCATTTTTTTGCTTTTAAGTATTATACTTATTGTATATTATTAGTAGTTGCAGCTATAAATTAGTTTATTGCTTGTATTTGAGCGCTATTTAAAGATAAGGCACACATGGGACACCTTACAGAGCGTCTATTGAAACAAATCCTACAGCTGCACAGAACATTGTGTAAAACTACAACAAACACAAAAATATAAAATAAAATTCAATAATAATTAGCCAATATTTAATACGAACATATACTTATTTATGTTTTTTTTAATTGTCTACCTTAATATATAACCTTTTTTAACTCTTTAAACTTCCATAATCAAATATACATACCAGTATTTTTCTGTCTAAATTTAATATATCTACTTTTGAAAATTTGTTATTTTTAAATTATTTTGGAAACATCTTATGTAGATAAGTTAATTTTTTTTTTTATTTTAGGGAAAAATTGGTGCAAAATTTTAATTTATTAAAAAACATTTATTCTCAAAAGTGGATATATTAACTTTTGATAGAAAATTATTTATATATTTTTAATACATCAATTTTATAAGAATCGTGTTTCTTTTAAAATATTTTTTCATACTCACGCTTTATACAAATAATACAAAGTTTATTTAAATAAGAACTCGAAAGTTTTAAAGCCAATATCTTTTATAATTAAATATATAGATATACTGTTATTAACCTACCAAACAATCAGCATATTATTTTTATCAAATGATCATAATTACTGCAAAGCATTATGCTTTCTTAAATTAATTCACAAATATTAAATATAATTTTTGTATAATAATTTAAGGTGAGGATTGAAGTTGTTGATATGAAAACAAAAACGTCCCTTTAGTTGTACAGTATTAATCCACTAATATTTTCCAATATTAATTTTGTTCGTTTTATTTTTCCTAATTTTTTTTCTTAGAAAAATTTTAATAATCCTTATAGCAAGGACATTTGATAGTATATATGTCCCATACCATCTGCCCTAATTCACATTTAGGTTCACATAGTAACTGAAAAAAAACAAAAAAAAAAAACGAAATTGATGAGGAAATACAAGCGAGGTTAAAGGTGGCAAATTCTTGTTATTTTTAAATTTCGAAATTGCTTTGCTAGTGCATTCTGTCCGAAAAACTTAAAAGTTAGAATTTACAAACTATTATCCTTCCCACTGTTCTTTATGGTAATGTGACCTCTTGCACTAAGGAAAGAAAAGCTAATACTTTTGAAGATAAAGTATTATGTAAACTATTGTAAAATATATATCAACAATTTTAGTTATATGTTCCCTCATTCTTATGTTTATATACAGCGAAGTTGCTTTTGCACTTTTTATATTTTTATGTAATACCTGCAGTTATGTAGTATTAATATACGTATAACTTAGATGTGTATAAGTTTGAACTGTCGAATAAATATTTGTATACATTGTATAATTGAATTAAATCAATACGAATCATTTTATGATATAAAATGATTATCGTCAGTCTTCAAAAAAAGTTTGTTTAAAAAATACGGAGAACATAGTTCGTGTGAATTAGAAGCATTGTTAGTACAGTGTTCTCGAATCAATTGGCGAAATTCTTTTCCTTTTCCCGATTGTTGGTAGAGTAGCGTTCTAAATTACTTCTCCGATCTGAATCAGAATTTTGTGTACAGATGGTATGGTACGAACCAAACTCCATTGCATATAGTTCCCCAATCTACTTTGTGTAGTTTATATGCAACACAAATTTACCAAATAGGCAAAACTTACGGGCTTATACTGTCAAAGTAATTTCGAATCGACATTCTTTAGATGTTGATAATAGTTAATATACTTCCCTACTTAATTTTCTTCTAGAACCGTTCTTAAAGAGTCATCAAAGTTTCCCGAAGAACTAAAACACTGTTTAGGGCCTTGAATTTCAGACATTGTGAAAAGAAAAGAGGCCAATATTTTTCACAAGTTTGTTGCTAACCTGAAAAGTAAAAATACACTGAGTTTTATTATAGAGTCTTATGTTTTATTTATTTATTTTCTCCACTATAAAGGTATTAAGAACCATTAAAAACGAAATTAAAAGCTTTGGATTTGGCTTTGGAATATTGTATCTTATATGTAATTAACTCAACTTATAACAGTTCATTAGTTAACAGTTGACTGATCAAATTATATTCATAATTAATATTATTTTATATTTTAAATACCTTATGTTTGATGAATTGCGAAACTGCTTAGCTCGCGCCTACTATTGAAAAACTTAAAAATTAGAACTTACAAAACTATTATCCTTCTCACTGTTCTTTATGGATGCGAGGCGTGGCCTCTTACACTAAGGGGTGAACAGCGCCTTAAGGTATCCAAAAATAAAGTATTACGCAAAATATTTGGACCGAAAAAGGTGGAATTAACAGGAGAATTTAGAAGATTACACAACGTTGAATTAAGGGACCTTCACCTGGTAAATATAATTCAAGTTATAGCATTGCGGCATATAAGATTGGAGTGTAAGGTTGTAGGGCTTAGTAACGAGCGGATCTCTAAAATGTTAATAAACACTGTACAGACGGGTAAACGACCGAGGGGTAGACCGAAACGTAGATAGAAGAATTGCGTTAAAACGGATTTAGTAGAATTAGGTTTGGAGGGTCATCGCATTAAGGATGTATGCAGAGAGCATTTCGGCATCGAACCTTCGGGTACGCCAGGCCTTCATTATTATTATTATTATTGTTATTACTATGTTTGATTCCCTTAAACTTTTTAAACTTGAAACTAAGATATTAAGAAATAGTTATATAAATTTAGGCACTTCTACTAACCGACACATACTTGGCTGGAAACACGTTCGCTAGTCTATAGACTTTATAACATTATAGTTCATCCTTCCACGATAAAGGTACTTAATAAATAACTACTTTATAAATATCAACTAATCTCAGCCTGAAAAGAAAACTTTAAAAAAATCGATTTATAAAAAAAAATCTCAAACTGGACAATTTTGACCACTAGGTAACGTAAAATCAAGTAAGTTATGCACACTCAGAATATTATAATATTCTGAGTGAGTTTGTGGGTAATCAAACGTGAACATAATTTTTTTAGATTGAAAACATTCTATTCTATTATACAATGGGGATTACTATTTTAGAGTTTTTTATTTATTTTTTACTGCTAGAGACCTTGTTTTCTATAAGAGTTCTTTACATTTTGCCATTATAATTTTTTTTGTATAAAAAATTACTTTTGCTGAACGTCGAGACCGAGAAGTGGACTATTGATACATAAATAGTAACAGTAATATTAATTTTAATTATTAAAACTAACACATTTATAACCATGAATTATTGACCATCAAGTATGGAGTTAAAATTCTTTGAACTAAGTAGCCTGAATTAGGAAAGAATGTGTTAAATAGATTAATTTAATTTTTTTTTTAATACATAACTATATTCTGGCATTTATAAAATTCTTCACTAAACAACGCAGGTATACGAAAACGTTTCTACTTATCTATATAAATTATCTTCCAGCACAAATTCGTGATTCCAACAATGTTTCCAAAATTGAGATTCCACAATATCTATCAAAAAATTAAGCAGGTAAAGAGATGGCCAAAAATTATCTATAGTTGAAACTAATGGCTATAATTACCTTGGATATGACCTTTATTTATGAATGAATCATTAATAAATAAATATTGTATCTATGATCATTTTAGCTATTAGTTTCAACTATAGATAATTTTTGCCCATCTCTGAGTACGTATACAAAATTATTTTTTTCGTGACTTTCGTTTAAACCTTTTTTGTGTCTTTTCACTAAATTTTCTTACGTGACGATTTTCTTCTAATACGTTTCGTGTAGAAAGCTATTTAGCAAAGATAAAATTTAAACACCTCTTGGTTATCAGTTTTAGCCCCGTTTAGTAAACTGTGTCGGAAAAACTAAAAAAAACATTTCTTGAGGTTTAACAGTGTCATTTTAAAATTTTTTTTAGTAAGTTTAGTTATTAAAATTATTATTAGCACAGATGAATATTATCAAAGCTTCATAAGTTTATTAGTTTCACATCAAAGTTTTTAGAACTTAGCCATCTTAAATTACAATATATTGTAATACAATATACTTTATGCCATTTTTAGGAAAACAACGACTTAAGTTATTAGGAAATATAAAGATTATGACCGACCCAGATTATAAAAAATTATAGCTTTATTTTAAAACATGTTTTAACTGTATAAAAACGTTATTAAAAGAATAGAATTCAGAATAAAATATTTCATCGGATGAAATTTAATGTAAAACATTTTTATATTTGAAATAATTTTTATAAATTTTGTGGTTAAAAAACTTTCAAAGATGAATATAAATTATTCTATATTTTTCTTCATAGTTGTACAACGTTTCGGGACTATTGTCCCATATCCATGCACCTTAATAATCGTACAAACAAGAATTTATTTTTAAACAAGAATTCTCAACCATGTCATATATGTGTATTAGTAATTCATATAATTATATTTACCTCAATAAAATACTTGTCATACTTTCAATTTCACTATCGAAATCATGCCATCCATATAACATAGTTGAAAATTGTTTCACACTCCATTGCTATAATGCAAAACGTTGTGCAACTATGAAGAAAAATATAGAATAATTTATATTCATCTTTTTTAACCTCAAAATTTATAGAAAGTAATTTATCTAACTTCCTAAAAAAAAAAAAAAATCCAGAATATTCGAAATAGTAATTTAAAAGGTTTATCATTAATTTATCGTAGTGCTGAAACTACTTTTCTCCGTCCAAACTGAGAGTTAATTTAAGGAAGAAAAATAAGTTATAACAAAACATAGATAGAAGTGGTCGAACAATGAGTTGGCATGTAGCCACAAAAAAAAAAAAAATATATCTGTTGAAGTTTCTAAAGATCGGTCCCCATTTATTCAAATTATGCAAACATGAGTACTTAAACTGCCTACTCTTGCTTAAAGAGAATTGAAAAGTAATGCGTTTCAAAAATTCTGTTTTCCTTGTTCTTTTCCTTCATTAAGGTTATTTTACAAAAAATGGAAGTTCATAAATAAATTTCATGTACTCTTACCTATAGTAGATGATGTAAAAGAAATAATTAATATTAAAATATATAATCAGTTTAGAATTTTTATTTCTTTTTTTATATATGTAGAAAAAACGGAAATGATAAGGAAATAAAAACGAAGTTGAAGGCGGGAAAGGCTTGTTTTTTTCTTTCAATTTCAAAATTTTCTTCGATCGCCTTTTCTATCCGAAAACTTAGAATTTATAATTTACAAAACTATTATTCTTCCTGTTCTTTAAGGATACGAAACGTGGCCTCTTTTTTCAGGAAAGAAAAGCTTAAAATCTGATATAAATTATTTCTATTAATTTTTAATCCATTTTTCCATTTCTTTTAATTAGACAATGCATTTAAAATTATGAATATTTTATGTATTAAAATAAAAATAAAGCAAATAATTAATTATACAATAATTTCTTGGAGGAAACTGTTGCTACTAAAATCTTGAATGTCCGGAAGTCTATGTTTAAAATTGGGTTATATAATTTACAATGGGTTATCAAATATCAGCTAAGCTACACATGTCGTTAAGCCGTTTAATCTAGCAAAGGCTTGATGCTGGCGTACAAACTATCGTTTTATTTGCTAACATATGGTTTCAAAATGAAAAAAAAAAAAAATTCTAAGTCCTCTCTAAGATTGGTAAAACTAGGTTAAAACGGTTAACAATTAATTTGGAATAAAAATTAATAATATCTGACGTTACACAATTAAGATATTTGGTACGGCTCCAACAAAAATATACCAACTTTTAATCACACTTAAAAAAAATTTTATTATTCTGTTGGCATGAAAATTCTAATTTGACGGTTTCTTGAAGAATGGAAAACAAATATCAACTTTGTTTCAGCCTAGAATACAACAGTTTAAAAAAAAAAAACGTGCATATATTAATGTTATTGAATTCAAACTGAAGAAATCGGGCATTCTCCGAATTCTCTGTTAGTCATGAGTCTAGACTTAGGGTCAAAACTCACAGGACATGTAGCCGCCAGATTGAGTCTTAACAAACCATTTATTTTCTGGTCCAATTATACTCCTTATTTATTAAAAATCTGTAGAGATGTTCTAAGGAAAAACGTTTAAAATCGGCTATTTTATGAGGCCAATGCGTTCAGTCGATTTTATCAATGAGGTTGCTCTAAAATATCAGGAACAACTGTCATAAATATGTAATTTAAATTTGGGCCGCCCATAGCCCATAGACACAGTCCTACCAATATGATGCCTATTGGCGGTGCCGGCTCGAATCCGGCCTGGGACGTTGACTTTTTTCATTGCGTGGTGGTCCCACAAAATGAAGAACTTTGACCCCCAACCATGGTTAGGCAGTATAGGACTCCAATGGGAGTCTTGGCCGAAAAACAAAAATTAAATTCCATACGACGTAATTTATTTTATTTATTTTTTTTTTACCTAAACCGTTCACATACACACAGAACATTTTTCGGGCATTGAGTTTGGATTCAGGGGACTGTCAACAATTTACTAAAATACGTTTATTATTTATTTATTTCGAAATCTAGAATTTATATGTTTTAAAATACATCCCACTGCTATATACATCATATAAAGGTAAATAGAAGTACAACGTAAGTAAAAAACACAGTTTTTATCATACAATGCTAAAGATAGTACTAAAACTAACTAGTAATTAACATCTCACTTTAATAATTTGTCTCAGCTGGTTTATTGGAAGTAAATTCACAATTAACGAGTTTTAAAGGGCCTTTTAAATTACCTATTTTCCTTTTCTATTGTATTACTAATTTTTTTTTCAATATCTTAAATGCTTTCTGTATATTTTGATTAGCTCTTCCTATAAATTGAAAATAAAATAAATTCGTGATATGCTACTTTTTAAAGAAATATTTCTCTTTATTTGCACATACTTTTTTTTTTATATTCCCCATTCTGGCCTTTCTGACATCGAGGGGCTTATCAATAGGGTACCACTTCTGATCATGTTAGAGGGTCAAGTTTTCATTTCAAGTGGCCACCACGTAATTAAAAATCTATCCCTAGTTCATAAACATTAAGTCATACGAAACTTAAATTATATTTTTAAGGCGTGTACATGACTGAAATGTCACAGCAACTTTTTCGATTAAATCGACTGAACAAGAAGTGCGATTAATTGAAATTAATTTTTCTTATTTTGGGATTTTTTTTTAAACCCTTACGATTTTGAACAAAATCAGCATAGTAATGTACAATTAAATTACTTTAAATTTCAGCTAGGTCTTATCTGGATTCAAATAGTCTGACAGGTCTTAAATGCTGGAAAAAAATATCCTCTAAATTATATTTAATTTGGTTTTCTTGAAACAATAAACAGTTCACATTATTAACAATAATTATCAATGGATAATTAATAAAAAAATATGAATAACTAAAAGAGAAAAAAAAGAAAAGCAGAGACATACCAATTCGGATAGGAAATTCTGAGATCATCTAATTTTATCAGTTTTCATTACGACTTCGTTGTATTTGTTTAACTATAGTACTCTAATATACATTTTTTGTTCATAATCGTCACCTTCCGTGATCTTTGGACCATGGATTTTTTTTCTAAAATCACAAAATAAACTATAAATTCCAGTGGAACCCACCCATTTACATACTGCTTTGGGTCTCATGAACAGTGGTAAGTAAAAATCGTGTGATGGGCCCACCGGACTATTCATGTGTCATTTTATTTTATTGTACAATTGAATTATGTTTTTTCTCTATTATTTCTACAATGCTTCAAATAATAATGGTTTTATCACAAAAACTAAAATATTCTCAAATAGTTTTGTACTATTCGAGGTAAGTACACATACTAGTTAAGCAATAAAGGAATTATCTGGTACTGATCATGACGCTGTTTTAACGTAAAACTATGTAATAAAAACATTCCTTTGGTCTCAATAGAGGTCCAATCATGGGCATTACCATCATAAAACGACCTTATCAGAAACAATTTACAGAAGGCAGTAAATGTTACAAATCTTTATTACCATTAATGCACTCTGAAAATGGTGATTGCAAAAAGACCTGATGCTTTTAATACCTATTTGGTAAATGGTATATGTAAAAAGAACTATTTTACAAATAGCGAATGTTTAACCTAGTCATAACGATACATGACTAGGTTAAACATTCGTCATTATAAGTTTTAGAATAATAAATAACAAAAGAAAATTGTTGTCCTGTTTTGTAAAATTTATTTAAAATACCACCACTTATTTAAATAGCATATCTCACAGCTTTTTTATCCTGTTGTATTCTAGGGATTTTCATAGAAACAAAATAATAACACATTCTTGTTTATTAAATAAAATTTAGTATAGTATACTATAAAATTTAGTAAATAAAAGTTTGTAATTATATTTTTATTGGTACCGCACCTCATTTATTTATTATTTAACGTCATACATTGATAGTTTTTATTTAAAATTAATTCTAAACAGCTTTCCCAGTTTTACTAATTTTAGAGAGGACTTAAATTTGTTTTCCTTTTGAAACAATATTTTAGTACATACATACAAACGATAGATTGTACGAAATGATCCAGCGTTTGTCAGATTACGCAGCTCAACGGCTTGTGTAGTTTAGTTAATACTTGATATCTCTTGCACTCAAGTACAAAGCAGTGTAAATTATATAACCCGATTTCAAACCAAGGCTTTCAGACATTGATAATTTTAGTAGCAACAGTTTCCTCCGAGAATACACAATTAATTATTTGCATTATTTTTATTTTTAGTACATATCATATATTTATAATTTAACATGTATATAAAATAAGATATAATATTTAATAGAGACATAAAATAACGAAATAAAAATTCAAAGCAAATTTAATATTTTATTTTTAATTATTGCTAATCACATCATCTACTAAGTGTACATGGAATTTATATAAAACAAACGAACGGTGGAAAAATTTAAATTAAGAATTAATTGATATTAAATTTCGGATCTGCGTATCCATATATGTGTGTTATCAAGCTAGTTCAAAAACAAAAAGTTGTAATATAATATTATGCTAAATTTATTTCATATTTAGGACGGGTATTTGTCTAAATTTTGGCAGCCATTTTTAAAAATAAAATTGATTGATCGTAAATGCCACTTTATAGAATCGATTTTTCGCCTTTTTTTGATTTTTTCGAAAAAGGTGAATGCACAATTAAATGATTTTTAAGTATGAGTCATTCAACTAAAAACCAGTCAATCCGCTGGTGTTCCTCAAGGTAGTATCCTCTGTCCCATCCTCTACACCGTCTATACAGCTGACGTCCCAAGAACTAACACTATCCTTACCACGTATGCTGATGACACATGTGTGCTTACAGTTAGTAATAACCCTTTGATTGCATCCCAAACTCTCCAGTCCCATATCACAACCCTCGAAGAATAGTGTCGAAATTAGAGGATAAAATTATTTTTATCCCAACAAATCCCATCAAATCACATTTACTCTTCGTCGTAAACCTACCGACTGCTCTACAGTATACTTTAATAATGTGGCTCTTACTCCCTATAGAACAGATTCGTTATCTTGGACTGTACCTTGACAAAGGACCTGGAAACTCCACGCATATTCCGACTATTACAGCACTTACTAGACAAACGGTCTAAACTTCCAACTCATTACAAAAGACTGATCTACATGACAATAATAAGGCCCATCTGGACATACGTAGTTGAGCTTTGGGGCTCCACTAAACCTCCGAATTCTTCTCGTATCCAATCCTTACAATCCAAAATCCTTCGTAAAATCCTCAATGCTCCTTATTTTGTTACTAATAAAACCATCCATAAAGATCTAAATGTTCCTTAAGTAACCGATCTAGCCCGAACCCGATATTATTCCTTCCATCATAAACTCTTTAACTACGCAAACCCACTAGTTTCTAACCTTGCTTCCTCTTCCATTCCTGGCAATCCTCCGAGGCGCCTAAAAAGAAGATGGCCTTGTGACCTTATATTGTAAAATGTTTTTAGAGTTCTACTACTGGGTAGTTTCTCCACATACTGTATCATATCATTATCATTATGACCAAATTTGCTTGTTGTATTTTTTATACAGTTGTAAATATCAATAAATAAATAAAATAAGTATGAGTAATGTCTTATCCTCATTTATTTGGTCTGGAAAATGACGATTTTCAGCCCAAAAAAAAATTTTCCTATGTACTATATAGGAGTACATGTACTTTAGCTTTAATTATTTGGAAAAAAAATAGTTCTCGTTTTTAGCAATAGTAAGCGATGGATGATTATAAAATATTTTAGAATTTTATGAATAACTAAAGGATA
>NW_027115565.1:158043-160736 GCF_000696795.3 Halyomorpha halys
AAAACAAAAAATCGGAATACAAGATTTAAACTTTTCTGTCTCTTTATTAGTTGTAATTGAAAGTTACAAAATAAAGTAATAAAGAATATGTTAATATTTATAGTCATTTATTAATTTATTGGTGTATCTAATAGGATATTTTAACAATATATGAGCCGTTGAAAAGAAAAGTAGCATGTCATTCTATTATCAAAATTAATTTTTCATCAAAAAACTAAGTGTATCAACTTCAAAAAGGAGCGGGTAGCTCTAATGTAAGGCACTTTGGTACTAACTCTCAAGACACGGGTTCGAATCCGACTGTTGCAGATTATTTTCTGTTTCACTGTAGCCAAAACGCGGCATTGTCCTACTTTTTTGTCCCCTAAGAGGTGTCCTGTGAGCGTATATCTCATGGTAGACGATTTGTACATTTTTTTTATATATATAATTGGATGTGATATGAAGATAAAAAAATCTCAAATGCAATTTGAAATTTAAATTATAAATTTTAGCTCTTTCATCAGTGGCTGAAGTATTCAGATTTCGTTAAGGATCCAACATCTTCTTGCCTTGATGCATGATTTAAAAAAAAGGAACACAGGAGGTGTCCCGATGAGCAAAATTCTCAAATGAGACAAAAAAGGTGTTACGTTAGGAGTACTGGCGAGAGAACGACCATTCTAACAATTGGGAGGACAGAGAAAATCTAAATTGAGTACATGTGGGGAGGTAAATTAGGGAATAGCATAAAAAAGCTGCAATAATAACATAAAAGGGTTAAATAATAATACATTTAGTAAATCTGATCTTAGTTAAATTGGAGTGTTACAGACGTGTAGAGAAACTACCCATTGGTAGCACTCTAATGACATTTTAAGGTGCCTCTCTACATGTTGGCCGAGCCATGGCGAACTCAGACATACGCGAGCATGTGGATGGGTGGCTTGGCTTGGTTGGCCTAGGCTGGTTGCCGAGCCGTCGAGAGTCGGTTTTTTGGGCACAGATCAAAGGGGTTCGTGAGGGCGCTCGTGTAGCGTCTCCACCATTGTTCTTTGTCTAGTTGCAACTGACAGCTGTCACTTTTCATATGTTGTTTAAGTACACAATATGCACTAAAATAACATATTTCTTAACTAAATACATCGTTTAATAACATTTATAAACAATTGAAATGCTGACAATAAATAAAAAATGACTTGCACCACTTTCAGTCCCACAGGCTGAAATAGTTAATACAATACGTTAACTTCAATAATACAATACTCAATAGGTTAATTCTTTATACAGGAAGAAGAATAAACGTATAAGTATATCTTTTCAATCTAATCTTCCATTGTATACATTTTTTACAAGATTATATATACAACAGCACAATTATGAAAGTTAAAATAAAAGATGAATATAATTAATTTTAAGCTTATCTAGTCCGATTTTTGTGAATTGTTGTCATCCACCATCTTCTTTGTCGTAGATACAAGTATTGATTAATTAAGGAAAATTAATTAAATAAAATTAAGGATTGAAGGTAGATACAAGTATAAACAAAACAGATAAAATACTAGGAAAATATATAATTTTATTTCCCAACATGAGCAAAATGCTCAATGCTACTGCTACACCTCTCCCGTGTTAAATTAGCTCTGTGGGTTCGGGAGCACTCCGGTATCCACCTAACCTCATGAAGTGGTTCTGGCCAAATCAACTCCTCGCACAGCCGTTGGTCCAGTAACTGTACTTCCTTATCCCTGACCCTTCATGGATTGTAGGGGTACAGATTTATTTTTTTAATTTAATTTAGTTACTTTAAATACTCTTAAATTGTTGGATATGCTATAAATATATCAGTTTAACTAGCTAAATTTATCTATTTTTTTAAAAAATCATTTGTTCTTACACCTAACTAGCTAGTTTAAATATTTATTGTTTCAAAGACATAAATAAAAAAAAGATCTAATTCCGTCCCTCTAAAACACTTTCTTCCACAAAGGAAATTATTATGCCAAATATTTAATAGAAATGTTTTTAATTCCTGACACTTTGGTTTCCTGGGTAATTCCTCTTGTAGTCATAAGATAAAATGTTTATTCTACCAGCGATGCTACATTTCTGCATGAAAGAACAAAATACTTTGTGATGAAAAATTACAAGCGATTCTGTGGGCGGTTGGCAGCTACATCTGCTTGGGAGGAGACCTTGCTTGAATAATTTATCTCAAATTTACATTGCTTAAAACCCGTCAGCCTTATTCTTCTCAAAAGTTGAAAAACTCTGCTATTTTCTATTTTTATTATACATCCTTTTAAAATTCTTATGGAAATCTTTGAATTATTAATTTATTTACTTCGCTTTCTCACAACCAAAGGAGTGAAGAAGTAAGAAACTTTGAATTCATGATAAGATCGTCCTCAGAATTTAAAATTTTCATTTACGTTATACATCTTAAATATCAGGAAATAAATTTAGTTGTATCATGTCTAACCGTTAATCTAAATTTAATGAAATTGTCGGATACCAACCCTAGGTAGTATGCCCATTTTTATTTCTTACTTTTCCATGACCGGACAGCTGTATGTAGACATCAATAAGTGGTATCGGCATTGGACCTTTGGGTTTGCCATGACTTTATTCTTATTATTAACTAAAGACAAATCGTCGTTGCGAGAACACCTCAGTATAATGTAGGTTCGTTGAAGGAAGCACATAAATATTAT
>NW_027115565.1:161871-163061 GCF_000696795.3 Halyomorpha halys
TTTAGGATTCCCGAGGTGCGAATAATAAATATCAAATTTGGGCCTACAAAGAATCCAACAATTTAATAAATAATAACTAGTCGTGTACGTATGATGGAAATCGCGGAACATCGAGCACGCTCGGCTGTTTTCGATTTTTCGGACTCAAAACTGTTGTTTCTAATTCTTCATTTTTCTCATTTAGGATATTATCAAATTCTTTCATAACTCATATCTATACATTTCTTATTACTGTTAACAATATAAACTAGTTCATTTCTTTAAATAAACAACATTTAAGGTATTTTAGGAAAAGGATTTTTTGGACTTCTGTGGTTAAGATCTTTTATACTTTTTCAAACAGGACAAAATCTAGTTGGTATGATCATCTAGTTTTACAGTGATATACTGAGCTTCATCAAAATAGAGCTGCTTTCAAGAAAATCGAAATATGTGAATAATCGAATCTATGAAATGGCAGTAACTTTTTAAATCAGCCTATCGGAAAGTCGATTTTATTGTTGCTTTTTTTCGTACCCCCTGACGAAATAATTTATTGATTACATACATATAGGTAGGTATATATACATGATATACTGGTAGTTTGTAATTTATTCGATTTCCTTGTGGTATTTTAAGGTGATGTGCCGAATCCAGGTGGCTTATGTCAGTTGAATTATTGGAATGGGGAAGGGCCGTTCCGCAATTGAAAAAGTTGCTATAAAATCTCTGGTATACATTTTATTAAATATGTAATTCTACGGGCTCGTAGATTTTTTTTTTAAGCAGGCTCACACAATACTTTAGAAAGAAATAGTCCGGTGAAAATAAGTTGTTTTGATGATGATGAGGCCCGAAGTATTCGCGTGGTAGTAGCAGACTATTCAGCGCAAATTGGTGTAAGAAGCATGAGAACAAAAAAGGAGAGGTAAGACAATGGTCTAACTTAAACAAGATGTCCAGAGAAGAAGTATTACAAAAAAAGAAAATAGGAAACATAGTTGGGAATGAGGTGACTTCAAATGGTGTATTTTGGGGTCTAAAACTCGAATTTAAAATTGTGTAGGACCCCATGATTTCCCCTTACTGTATATGCCATACATAGGTAAGTGAAAGTAAAAATTTTGTACATATGAAATTTAGTTTCCGTGATTTAATTTTAATTTAATTTACAATATTTTCTCCAATTTATATCGGGAATAATCTAACAC
>NW_027115565.1:163680-170756 GCF_000696795.3 Halyomorpha halys
ATATTTAATTTATTTAGTTTTTTATAGTTATTAAATTGTATTTAAAATTAAATGTGAATTATTACCCCTTATTAACTTCAGAAAAACACGTTATGTAAATTACATACAAAGAGTGGGAACTTGGGAAAGTGTATCATCCATTCTCCGCTATTATAATAAAATAAATATATTATAATGATAAATCTTAATAAAAGTAAAGTTAATAACAATAACGATAAAATTTATGGATTTAAAAAATAAATAATTGACTTCTAATGGAAAAAAGAAAAGAAAGTGAATTTAAGAAAAAGATGAAGAGAAAAAATTAAGATAAAATAAAATATTAAAGTGACAATAACAGAACTAATAAATATAAAACTTATAACAGGATGTCCTGCGACAGCCTGGGCTTCAGTCTTCGGGTTGTGGTTGGGTTTACCAAATTGTACGTTACTGCTCCTTTAACTGTCGGTAACTAGGAGTGGAACTCCACGAACTTTTTTTTATCCTCTATTGTCTCTATTTGTAATTCCCGATGTAATTGGCTTATTCTTACAAACCAAGCAGCATCCACTACATTTCTTAGGACTTTATTTTGAAAAGATTGTATTTTTTTTTTCCTTTTCGTAAAGGATGCCGCTCCTCCGACTTCACAGCCATACATCAGCAGTGGCCTGAAAATTGTTTTTAAAATAAGAATAGCAGTTCCTGGTTTTAATTTGAATCTGTTATTGAACTAATAAATTGGTTCTTGGATTTGGGAACTGTTGCTTGAAAAATCATCTTTCAATTCGTCAGCTAACTGATGTCAGGTTATTAAGATTTTATTTTCCAAACAGTGTTTGAATATTGTTAGTTTATTACGAAACCTGTTGATAATCCCAGCCAAATCTAATATTTTTTGGTTTTTTCTTAGCAAAATCGAGTTCAAAATGCTAAGATGATTAGTCAAGTCTGTTAAAAAACTAATTGAACTGAAAATTATGGCCCTTCAACTTCTTTTCAAGTTCAATGGTGTATGATGGCATATATTTATTGAGAAATGCAAGAATTTCCTTTCTTAATAATAAGAACCAACCTTTCTCATTTAACAAAGCGCTCTAGCGGTCAACTTCAGTACTAAAAATCACTACATTATTTTAACATACTTATTTAGCATAAGTTTTAGCATATTTAATATAAGATTGTTTGTATAATATATAAAATCTCTTTGTCTAATAAGCTCGCAGAATAATTAAATTAAATAAAGGAGCTGAAAAATCCTGTGTCTGGTGTTAAATGTCATTCATTCACCTCAACAGCTTTAGATAGATTTTGCAGGTTTAGCTTTACTTAGCTAGATTATGTATGTTTTACGCCTATGGTGGACTAAACTGACTGTAGTTTATGAAGTTCGCCATAACTATTCAGTCGTATATTTCTTCATAATCTACGAGGATATCTGTGAATCGGGCACGTATTTTTGTTTGTCATTCGTCCAATGTTATCAAACAGTTAAGAAATAAAAGATTCAGTTTTTAATCAATCTATTTATACCACACTGAACGGTTTAATTGTTCGGATGTATATTATTTGTTGAATAATATGAATTCAATAGATAAAAAAATGAAAAAAAAAAAACAACAGATTTATTTTTATTAAAGTCTTAGGACAGTTGAATTAAGTTAAAAGTCAAAGTTCTGAAACATCCTCATGCTCAGAGATATGAATAGATAGTGTTTTGTAATCCCTAACAGTAACTGGAAGCTAAAAAAGAAAATTGCGGCTTTAGTGCACTTACCCAGCCTCTACTGGTTCATTACCAGTGCTGCGGTGAGAGGGCTGCGCTAGGATCACGAAGAGCCTTGGTCTTCCCCTGATGTGTGAGGAATAGAGTAGGCCCAAGGATCTTCTGGTCGATAGTGTAAATATTTTACATATTAGAGTAAAATACATATTTTTTTACATATTATTATTTTACATCAAATAATTATTCTATTATTTTATTTTGATGTTTTATATTGTTCATTTTTTTAATATTTATATTAGTTAAAAATTTTACTAATCTCATTTTATCTTTATTTCTTCATGTAAATAACTTGGCTAAATTGATTGTAATTATCTTCTGTTTATAAACATACTGAGATTTTATTTATTTATTTTTTTAATTTTCGTCTGAACGATCACCATTTATTATTTATTGGTATTACTTATTTTCCAATGTTGTGGCATATTATAACATTTATTAATAAATAAAATGACAAAGCAAAACAAATAGCTGTTCTGAGATGAGATGGAGGGCCAAAAACTTCCAACAATGACTTTAATCGTATATATTGCACAGGTAACTCTAAGAATTTAATTATGAAAACAACATTTTAAACTAACTTTATCACAATTTATAATAGTCAATTGTTCGTATGTTTACAGTTTGTTGAATAATATAAATGTAATTCATAAAAAATTAAAAAAAAACATGAGGTTTATCTTTCATTTACCCACTTCTTATTCTTTGTTTGTAAACGAATTACAACGGATGAAATTAAGACTAAACTTCTTTCTCTTGTGAATTAAATTATGAAATATGGTTATTACAAACACAGAATTTTAAGGAATTATGAGAGAAGTCAATTTTGTATCGGTATAGATAAATGATAAATAAATTGAAATATTAATTAATTGAAAATATTTTTTATAAAACTATCGTTTCCTTGCTATAATCTTGTATAAGAATGAGTAAACATTATCAACGTTGATTGCGAATGCTAAATAAAAAAAAAGAAAAAGAATACATGAATGTCATGGATTCATTGTGAAGTTTTCTTAATTTCTTTTCATGTATATTTTTTTATATTAACTAAATATATCCATTTCTAACTGACACCAAAAATTATAGGTTCGGTCAAAATGCAAGTCGTGATTTCGTTGAAAGTTTTATTACGATATTTTACTTTTCTTTAATAGTTACAATCGTATGTCTAGTTTCTGAGAGAATGGCCCGTGAAGTGAATTGTATATAGATCTACTCTTTCTCCCAGTTTTTATCAGATCTTTTAATTCAATGCTCTGTTCGGTGGTTTGGAAACAACGACATTAATATACTATCCAATAAAGGGAGCAAATGGGACTCCCTGGGGAGCCACTACCCTACTCCCACGGGGACCATCGCACACGTGGAACGGGTTCTACAACCATTGATTGCTGTTTACATTCCCATTAGCCTACATAACAACTCTTTATTCGCTTTGAGGGATCTAAAAATACCTAAGAGCAAGGTATATGTTTGTTTAACTTCATTTAAGTACCTTCACCTTAGTAATTTTTATAGAAGTTAATTTATGATCCTGGACTACTGATATAGTTGCATATATTATATTATTGCATATATATTGTCTATATTATAGTGATAGTTTATGTTTTAAGAAAGGGTAAGATTCACAAGTAACGGAGGACTTACACTACGTATACGAGCAACGTAACCGTAAACGTTGAAAAACAAACTTTCACTAGTGAAGATTGACGATTCCTAGTGTAAGTCAGCTTACAAGGTTGACATTCACTGGGAACTGGAGTATGGACAGTTCAAAAGATGCTATAGTAGTGATTGGAAGCACTTTTTTCTTTATAGAACAAATGTGTTTTTTCGGGTCACATCTATCAACATCCACTCACTACACTCTTTCAAAAGTTAACACCGCAATGTGGTTGTAAGAAAGAGATAGCAAAGGACAAGCTGCTGCCGAGTTGATATGATTTTTTTTTTGGAGGAGGGTTACAATTGTCGACTTTTGCTTCCTATTCTCACTCAAAAGGCATAAACAAACCCACCGGATCATTTCATTGAAGGGTAAGCCATAATTCGCATCTGACTGAGTAGTGAAAGCGTGTTTTAATTTTGTTGATCTACATACACCAAGTCAGTGCCGATTTTGAATAGTGAATGTCAACCTTTCCTGAAAAATCATCTATTCCTGTTATATATACAAGTGGTGCGACGATCCATCATCGAATCTGTGCCTTTTCCGAGACCCTCTGTCAGTCTCTATTGCAGCTCTCCAGTTGGAAATGTTATTCTTTTGTGCATCTGCTTCTATGCTGTTCGATTACTCCACATATTGTATCCCATAATATGTCCTATAATATTATTTTTGCTCTAATCATACTTTTTTTTTAGGTTTTTCATTTTTTAATACGTTATTTTAAATGTTATGATATATGGAAAGTTTCCGATATAGAAGATATAATTCTTTAAATTCAATTATAAAAGTTGATAAGAGCAATAAGAGCTGAAAAATAAGTTTAAATTAAGTCAAAGTTAAGTCCGAAAAGTAACACTATTAAAATAAAACCTTAAACCATTAGCTTCCTTGGAGATTCGCTAAAGAACCTTCCATTCATTATTGAGGTTGGAATAAAGTCCCCCTTTCCTAAAATCCACCAAGTTCCTGAGAACATGAATATTCAGAATACATAATCCTCGGGTCTTAGTGGGCTCCGCTCTGGGGACTCTGTAGGTCCAGGCCTTTGCCTTCTAGCATGCGTTTCAGAGTTGGGCTTTGACTAACACAATTCACGAGAGGAAACGAATGTGACGTCTTTCTTCTTAAGTCTAATGGTTCTTAACATACGACTATAAAATAAGCTTTTTCTTAAGCCATGATGGAACGACAATGCTTATCTTGTATTAATTTCAATGGCTTATTTATAATGTCAAACCCCATATCTTAATTATTTAACTTCTGCTCAATATTATAATTTGTGATAAGGCTAGTCAGAAATCTTGTTTAAAATATATATATACATCAAGTAAATTTGCTGTAAGTACTACAATGACATGATACAAACATGTGGAGAATCCAGCCATTGATAGAACTATTTAAATAATTAATTAATTAATAAAAAATATTTCTAGAGGAGAAGATCTTGAGGCCATTAATGTGATACTCTAGGGCAAGACAAAGGTTTACCTCGAAGGGTAAATTTGATTTGGTGGGGTTTTTTGGAATTTATTTTAATCCTCCAGTTTTGGTACCATTCTTTAAGGGTGGTGATGTGGGATGGAGGGTTTGGGGTACAATGGAAGGATCATTATTCACTGACAATAGGCATGTGTCATCGGCATACGTGGTGAAAATACTGTTAGGATGGGTTGGGATGTCAGCTGTAAAAACTATATAAAGGATAGGACCAAGGTAGTATCCCTGAGGCACACCAGCAGACTGAGGAAATAGGGATGAATAATCGTTGTTGTTATTTACTTGAAATAAACTTTCGGAGAGATAAGAACGGATAATGAGAAAATATGTAGAGGGTAGAAATTTACGTATCTTGTAAAGAAGTCCTGGGTATCAGACTCGATAAATAGCGTTTAAAAATTAAATTCTTAAAGATACCTGTGCAATTTCCTCAATTAAATTCATTATTGGAAGTTTTTGGCCCTCCATCTGATCTCAGAACAGCTTTTTTTTTTTGCTTTTTCATTTTATTTATCGATAAATATTATAATCTGCCACAACGTTGGGCAATAAGTAATACTGATAAATAATCACATTCAGACTAAAATAAAAAAAAAATTCCTATATGTCCATGAACGGAATAAAAATGAATTTAACCAAACTATGTGCATGAAAAAATAGGGATACAATGAAATAAGTAAAATTTTGAACTAATATAACAATAAAAAATAAATATTATAAAAAAATAGAACAAGCACTAGTCACATTTACACTATTATGTACAATATTTGCACTCTCGACCAGAAAATCCCTGAACCTACTCTTTTCTCCATGCATCAGTGGTTGTGCAGGGCTCATCGAGATTCCAGCGCAGCCTTCTCTTTGCGTCACTGGTATTGAGACAGTGGAGGCTGAGTAAGTGCGCTAAAGCCGTAATTTTCATTTTTAGCTTCCATGTGGATGTTTCGGAACTTTAACTATTAACTTATTTCGACTGGCCAAAGTTTTAGGAATGGTGCTGTAACTACGAAATTTAAAAAAAAAAATTATCGTCTATTTTGTTTTGAGCAGGAAATTTATTCTGATTTAAGAGCTGATAAGGTTTTCCATCAGCAATGTCCTCATCTGATGACAGTTTCTGTACTTGAAAAATTATTTATCAACCTTTCTTTTAACGCTGTATATAAATTACTATTGCTGGTGGATTTTATGAGATATTATATTTGTATCTTTGTAATCAAATTTCTGAATCAATCTTTAACATTTGGTCACATAGTATTCTCAATATTCTAAACAGAACTTTTTATAATTAAATAATCCAAAATATTAAATCAGGCTTTTAAAAAGGTGGAATATAAATGGTTCAGTGATGATGCCCTTTCGTTTTAAAATATTACAACTTTCTTCATGAATAGAGTTATAATATAACTATAAATAATTTTAAAAAATTACAGAATCAAGTATAATGCCTACGACAATATTGATCCACGGATATGTGAACCAAGATGAAAATAAACACAGCTAGACTAAAGAGCTGACGTGGACAAATTGCTCTTTTAGAACTTATGGGTATTAATGGTATATTTTGCGTAGCAGGGACAGTAAAATTTATCATCTGAGTTTGAATATTCATATATGTTCTCATTAATACAACTGCTTTTATGTTTCTGGTTGTTATTGAAATTGCTGTAGTTTCTTACCATGAACAAAAAGTTCATGTAGGACCTAAAAAGTTTTTTTTCAAAGAATTAAATTATTCAGAAACCATTAAACGATTATTTTAGTAATTAATTAAAAAATATTAATGCAGGCCTGATTTAAGAATCTATGACTACATTTATTTATTTTTGTTTATAATCATACGAAAAAAGCTTTAGCTCGAGTTATAGGCAACGTTAGTTTTTAAGGCTATTTATCAAACATTTACAAATTAAGTAACCACTTGCTAATTTACATCTATACTGTAACAAATAATACTTATAATGCCATATCTATTTTGCTGTACGTTTCAAGAGTTCAGGCGTTCCAGGTATATAATTCTGCATAACGAAATATTCGAGATTAAAGTTACACCGAAAAGACTTTTGACATCAACCGGTATTATAACAGATGTAATTTGTCTAATCCTTGCCCTTTAATAGATCAGCTAAGCTAATCTTATAT
>NW_027115565.1:170810-171729 GCF_000696795.3 Halyomorpha halys
TCGAATCGGCATTGATCCCTTCGGTTCGGAGGTTCGTTAAGTCTTATTATATACATTAAATAAAACCTCTATATATTATTTAAAGCCTCTCTCAAGTTATTGTAAGCCATTATTTAAATTTTAAAAAAATGAATTAGTGAGTTTACATTTACTATGAAGCAAATGCAATTATTATCAAGACTATATAAATTAAATCAAAGGTACGGTAGAAAAAAAGCGGATAGATATACATGTGATAGTAAAAATCTCTATTTTTGATGAAATATGAATTGAAACCATGAGTTGGTTAAAACGTAATTATTGTTGAACTTTACAACTGTTGTCTTGCATTCATTGATTTTTTCTGGCAAAATATATGTAAATAAATACAAAAAAATAACTAATTTATTTTTTGTTCTGTTTTGTTATTATTTTTAAAATGCAACCTGCACTGGGCTTCCATTCGCAAAGTGGTATTTCGTGTTCAATAAGAAATGAAATAAGATAAAACTAATGAAATGAGATAACAAATTCTAATTTATTATTATTTATACAGATGGAGTTTCATCAAAATAAAGTAAAATCATATTTATTAAGGCGATCAATATATATTTTTATTTATCGTAATTACGCACAATAATATTAGGAATATTTTCTTGATTCCTTGCTTATAATTTCGAATTAAAAATATTCTATTCATGCAATAAATTTCATTGCTGCTATAAAAAAAAGAGCTATAATACACAATTTACTCTGATTATCACTTATTCTTTAGATAACTACAGTTATATTAGCTTGCAATAATTCTTATCATAGTTTTTCATATAAACTGGTTTTGTAGTTCTATATAGTGAAGTTACTCAGATGAACTGGATATACCTGTTATGACTTGTTTTTTTTTATGTATTTAAAACATTATAAAGAACGTTGTGATTTTTAT
>NW_027115565.1:172465-175001 GCF_000696795.3 Halyomorpha halys
TAGAATTCATCTATCACTGGGCTCGATTGTGCAACCATGACAATGAATATTGATTTTTTTTTATACATATTTTAAGAAATTTATATTTAATTAATAAATATGTACACTGTTTTGGGATACCCCTTTATACAATGTAATTTTCTAGATACTAATTACACACATAATTACTCTATTTTACATTTTGGTAAAACAAACTGAAAGGAAAAAAAAATATTATTGACTTAAAATGAAATATATAACATTGAATACAATAAAACATTGTTGGGTAACATGAAATACCTATCATTGATTTATATTTACATTAACATATGTTTAGTTCTTTTGTGTTTATATTTACGGGTTGTAGTTCTAGTGTAATTTCCTATTTCTTTGATTAGAGTGTTTAATGAGTTGGGGCAGACTTTTTTTTTTATAATCCAACTTTATTTATTGATAGACATTACAATCTGCCACACAGTTGTGGGCAATAGGTAATAGTGATGAATGATCACATTTTTACTAAAATAAAATAAAATAAGAATGAAAAATAAATAAATGAAAAAAAATAAAATAAAATCTCTCTTAAAATATATACAAACAGAAGGATAAAGAAAATGAACATAATCAAACAATGTGCATGAAACAATAAATAAAATTAAATATTTACACTCCATATACAACATTTACACAATCGACCTGAGGATCCCTGAGCCCACTCTATTCTCCATGTGTGAGGGGTAGAGCAGGGCCCATAAGATCCCAGAACATCCCTCTCGCCGCATCATTGGTAATGAGCCAGTGGAGGCTGAGCAAGTGCACTAAAGCCGCAAACGGAGCAAGACTAGAAATTATAAGCCAGTTTATATAAGCAATCCTGTATGGTGTTTATATTTAATTTAGTGATACTAAAGTGATACTTTAGTGCAATATAGACAGTTAATAATCATACTGGGTTATTTTTTGAAATATTTGTAATTTTTTTTATATTGGTTGAAGTAGTAAAGCTCTATAAGTGAGGTAGGTATAAGTTAAGACTATTGCCGCTTTATGTATGACCAATTTATTTCTACTGTATAATTTTGATTTTTAATTAAAGTATGATTATATTTTATATAAAATTTTCGTTGCATTTTCCAATTTCGAATTGATCTGGTGGTCAAATCATAGTTTGTTATCTAAAGTGGCTCATAAGTATTTAACTGTTTTGTCAAAAGAGGTAATTACTTAAATCTATGGTCGATGGAAGTAGAGGCCGCCTTTTTGTGAAAATGATGTTTATAGTAATAGATTCTGCACATGTAGGTTGTTTCTACATTAGGATTTTTTTTTTTTTTTTTTTAATAATTCCATATTTTCCTGAATTGGCAATTATAGTAGAGTCTTAAAACGGCCAGTATTTGCACTGGATCTTGTAAAATGCTTCTGGAGCGAAGAACAAGGTCGGAGAAGTCGTGCGATAGTGACTTGGCTTGATATTGTTGTGTTTGATTGATGGGCTCGGAAACACCTTGAGATAAATAACATTAGCAATAATATCGCGTTGGAACGGGTTTCTGATTACTGATCTTACATCTGTTTTCTTCTATTTTTGTTGTCATCACGGAGAGATTTTATGGTATGTTCACATCGATTTCATGGACATTTAACTCGATAAACCATTGAGACGATTTTCCTCGCTTATGATTCCTAAAGAATAGCTGTTCATTTATTTAACAGTCCTATTTCTCATTCTTATGATTCAGATATTCTAGGCTAAATTTGATGTATTTGTCAGAACATATCTCGATAAAACGAAATCTTACATTGATTAAAAATCGATCCGAGAGTTTTTGTGGTTGGCATATAAAAGTCATACTTTTACACTTTCTATATTATAAATGCTATTAAATTACTCTTAGAAACATAAGTGAATCCCTAACCACATTAATATTTATTTTATCCATTTAAAAAATTACATCCAATATAGTCCTACCAGATATTACCGTTTTGACTTTAGGGCGTTGTGGTGTATATTTAATTTTTAAGCTTGATTAGCTTATGAATTGATCTCAAGCGATGCAATTAATAATTTAATTAACAACTACTAAAAATAAAATAATAATTAGTAAAAAGATTAAATAAAAATAATAATTATAATTGAAATAAATAAAAAGATTTTGAAGTGAATAATAAAGCTTATCTTAGCAAATTTACAATTATTGTATTAATATAATATTGTGAATAAAACAAGTTGATACAGAATATGAAGATAATAAGGATCCAGTAATATCAATTACAAAGCACACAAATACATTGTTAATTCTAATTGTAATATAATAAATAAATTATGTGGAGTTCAGAAAATATACGGGCAGATATGTTCATTTGGTGAATCAAAATCAATTATTAGGAATCATAGAAGTAAGAAAGTACCCAGTCAAATATTTCTTTTTTATTTAATTTTTTTTTTGTTGTTGATTTATTTATTAGTTCTTGTGGTATGCAATTGATTATTTAGGTGGTTTGGAACAATGGGTTATAGGGTTGTAATTAGCTTCTCTAAATAAATAGATAATAT
>NW_027115565.1:175241-180001 GCF_000696795.3 Halyomorpha halys
AAAAAATAATACAATAAATTAGTAGAGCAGGAGAAATAAATATATTCATTTTGATCTATGATTCCGAAAATTAGCATGAAAATAATATCAGTAGCTAAACTAATAGTAATTAATGAGTATAAGATTCCACCTCGGCTAAATGTTAAAACAAATGTAGATTATTGATACTTTTTTTTTTGTTTCTGAATTTTAATGCAGGTTATAGAGATTAAATTGGATTCTGACTTAACCAACTTGGAGGGTTTTCTGCCGAAGGAATGAAAGTTTTAGAGGAAAGACATCTGAGACCCGGGAGTAAGTAGAGTTTGAAGAAAGGATTATCTTAAGTACATCATCCAGTCGAGTAGAAATAAAAAGTAGTCAAGTTGAGTGCATTTCGCCTGTCACCTTTTATAAATCCACTGTATCGACTTACTCGCCTTATCCAAGATTTCTTTTTTTTTTTTTTTTCAATTTTCTCTACATTATTTTTCAGATGCACAATTTCAAAAATTAGATGATTTATTTCTGGTGAGGTGGCCTACTTTGCTCGTCACAAAGATAACATTGTTCTATTTATATTGAAAGCTTCGTGTTTTTGAGTGTGGCCCACTTGTAGTAGTGAAAGGTGTGAAAAAGTAAGCGAGAAAAAGGAGTATAATCCCATTTGTTTGTTGTAAAGTTTAGTTGAAAAATATCATTAAGTATTTAAATTTCAAATCTGTTATTTTCTCTTGAACTACATTTCCTAAACTTTTGTTGTTAAATTGATTCTTCTTCAAGTATAAAAGTTTCTATATTGTTTAAATTCTATCTGTGATTTAAAAAAAAAAAACGTTATCTCAGAAAAAAAATTATTTTGATCAACATTGCACCCGAAATTTAGAATGCATAGAGAAATTGAGAATAAGTCTCCAAATGCTATTTTTTAATAATATTTAACACCCTTTTATAGTAGTCGCCTCCCAATAGGGCTGGTGACCCCGAGAAGTACTGGCTATTAATCCCGAAAGGGGAGACCTATCCTGCACACACACACACATATTTTTTTTTGAAAGACTATTTTATTCATTCATTAAATATAGTAGTAATTTAAACCATTTTAAAAAAAGTTTAAATATTCATAAAAAAATAAGTATATTCATTCTTGAGTTTCATTTTTTCCTAATTCCTTAAGAACCTGAGGTATAAATTTCTGATTTTTTGCCTACAAAACCTATAACCTATTATAAATGCGTAATATCCAAAATAGTCGAAAATCTCGAGCACAGTTTTACAGAATCATTATATTTATCCATTTTAAAGTGTTTGTTCAAAAGATAGATTTAAAATACCAAAATGTCTAGACATATTTACTATTCGAAATAGGTCTTGTCATCCTTAAGCGGCGTAACATTTTAAGAAGGCCTACAAAAGAATCTCCTAAATTGGCTTTTACGATTAACGCGAAAGGAAAGTTATAACTGACAGTTGTGAAACGTAAAGTTGAAACTGTAATTAGAGATGTTGCGCAATTTATCCTCTTGACCATGTTAAAGCATTTACTGAACACACCCAATTTTAGTTAATTACTACCTTTCCACATTGCAGAACAACTTTAAGGTTAAAACTATCAGTGGAATGTAATACACTTGTTTCCATCACTTGAAGCAATTAGAACCAAACCAATTAAATCAAATAGATCATTCCAAGGATACGTTGAACTGTAACTCCTATTATTTTTAAGAATATTGTTTGGTAAAATAGGTATTCTTCTATTCATTGTTAACATTATTAATTGTATTAAGTATCTGATTATTCAGGGATGACTCAGAAGCATCGTTCATGTTTATTTCAGATGAAAAAGAAAAGATGAAAAGTAAAGAAAAAGAATCATTACTCAATAACTAGAAAAAGGTGTAAGAATTGAAACATCTTAGGTTCTAGCGTTTGTAAACAATTTTATTATTTCAGGATTAGGAAATGGCATTTAACTGATGATAATCTATCTCAAATAAACTCAATATCCCTTTTATTCTATTTTTTATTCATATAACATATTACAATACATTCATCCATTTACAATTTTTAGACTACATTCATCATTACCTTACGGCATCCTATGGTGGGGAAGGTTGGACCGCTACGTTAGAAGGCATTGTTTTGTCTCAAGTCATCAGCTGTTCTAAGGCTGGCCGGGGGTTCCACGACAGCATTTTATTTATTTACTCTTATATTTATATTTGTATTTATATCTGTATCATGTATTTATGCATTTGTATTATGTATCTTCATAAACGAGTGGAGTGAGTCCGCTAGCAAAACCACTGGTGGTAATGGTGGCGTCTAATCTAGCAAAACCCTTTTCCTTAGCTGGAGCGTCGATCAATGGGACAATGCCTAGCCCAGACCTCCCAGGTCTTGATGGAACGGTAATATCCCAGAATAATGAATAAACATAGGTATTCAGTAGTTGATGTGCAGTCGCCTTATGATCTCTAACACAGAAGGAAGCTGAAGCTCTTCGTGGATGGCACTGTTCATGACCGAGAATAACCGCCGAACAACTGAATTCTGGTAGCTGTGCAGCTTGTTAAGCGTAGTCTTCAAAATATTTTGGAGCAATGTTGCGTCATGCGTTGGTAAAACCAACTCTGCTACATGATAGTGACGTAGATCTTTAGCTTAAGCCAGATGTGAGCAACCTCTGATATTTCTCTCTGCTTAGCTTCAGTCTTTCAGAGTGTGCTGCCATTACAGCCTCTGGATGCTGTCATTGAGGTGGCTGATGCCGTAAAAAAGACAAACTGTATTGGTTCCAATACTGAGCCACTTGAGGTACTCCTTAGGTGATAGTGACTGGAGTCGTTAAGTCCTTGTTGAATTGGTCCACGAATGGTCTTCCGATTAGGTAGTTATTGATCACTCGAGAAAGGGTGTGATGGCTTTTCACTTAAGAAAGGGTGAGGTGGCTTTTCACTTAAGAAAGGGTGAGGTGGCTTCTTCTGGTTAGTAAAGTAAGAGAGTGGATTAGACACGTTTTCGAAGGCTTACTGCATTTAAGAGAAATAAAGTCCGTTGCTCAGCTTCGGCGTCTACTCCATTGCGTTCCTTGACCGGTTTATGTTATTATTCTAGTTTCGTTTATTTTTTTTTTTCAATATATAATATAAACATTTTATACATTTTTATTTGATCAAAAGAGGAAGCGTTTAACTTTTCTTCTGAATCAGACTAGTTTATTTTATTACACCTAACAAAATTTCACATTAAAAAATAAGAAGCAAATAACTGAAATCAACTGAATACGCTCTATACCACTACGCCGGATGTTTTTGTTCTTATTTTTTTTTTGTTACTGTTGTAATATATCTAGATAACATCCTTTTCATCTGAGCAATAAGTAGCTGTAAGACGAGTTCTATATTCAACCAAGGAAAAAATAATTTTATTCTTTTTAATATGGTAAGAGTCAATTAGAAATCACAAAATAGTGATTTCTCGTTTTATAGAGATTAAGATTCTGTTTTTAAAAAGTTTTATATTAGGGTATTATTAACTAATTAATGAAGCTTTGGCAACCAAGTTGAATGTACCCCAATTATAGTTCCGGGAAAGTCAACGAAAATAAGATTAATGAAGTCGGAGACAACATTGATTTTAAAAATTGTTACTACGATTTTTTGTTTTGTTTTTAATTTCGACTGTTTCTTTACCAAAGTAACAAGTATGAAATTGCTTTCGATCAAATGATGAAACAATTTAGCTACGCCACGTTTTCCCATTAGCCATCACTGATTACTCCTTCTGACATTACGTGATTAATGGTTCTCACCCCGTTATCCGGAAAGAGGCAACTGTCCAAGAAGCCGACATTTGGCTGGTCCAGGCTTGGCCGAATTCTTGGGACACTCTCTGAGGGCACAAACAGGTAAAAATAGTAGCGTAAATAATCATTTACTGGCCATTGGCGTAATAGTCCTCTCTGGTGTTTGTCTTGGATCTGGCCGTCCTCTCGGGAAGCAAACACCTCAAATGAAAATAAACTGCATAAAGTATAAATTAATAAATTTATCTTACTTAGTAGTGTTTAAATACGTATCAGTAGTGCTTAAGGTTTTCTACGTCTGTGTTTAAATTTGTTTTTAATTTAAGATTATATTTCCTCGATTGAAAATTTTGTTCGAACACGTATTTATTGACGTAGTAAAGTAATATAGTTGACCGTTGTTAGAGTGAAAGATCTTAAAATTAGAAGTAAAACACAAAAATTTATTTAATATGCGTTGACATCTAGACATAAATGTCTTCATCAGAAAAAGAAAAACAAGAAATGAGATGAATAATACTATTTGAAAACAGGGTGGAGTTTTATAAAAAAATAAATCTCAATTTTATCCTTTTCTGTTAAGAATCTGTCTATGTAAACTTTTTAGTAGCTCTTGAAATCAACAATCACATCTTTAAATATGGAACGCTCTATACAACGTCACTTGGAAGAGTCCATCAAATGCTAGATTATTTAACTGAGTAAAAAAAAAAAAAACTGATATTGATAAATAATGGCGATGTTTCGCAGCTTCATTGTTTGTATAGCCATGCCTACAATAAATTCTTCAACTATTTATTAAAAAACTATAATGTAAATAGAATAATTTAAAATAAACCATAATCATTAGAAGTGTCTATTACATTATGTTCTACACATCTACATTGCTGTAACTAACCCTATCTTGCTGACAGGAATGAAAGAGGTGAAATTGAAAAAAATACATGTGGGTTTGATTTGGCTTTTCCAAAAC
>NW_027115565.1:181331-183141 GCF_000696795.3 Halyomorpha halys
CCTAAGCGGACACTTCTAACGAACGGACATCGGTCATAAGCGGCCAGTATTATATTTCTAGCTTATTACTTACCGCTTTTTTTCATATTAACGATCCTTCGCATTAACGGATTAACGGCCACAGAATTACACCTATTAGTTTGGAACAATTCTCTCTTAAGCGGACAGTAGGCGAAAAGAAATATACATGTTCGAAAGACTGAATATTAAAGCTAATGCGGCGTTCTAAAATTTCTAAGAATTTTATTTCGCAGGTTATCAGAGAGGTGTTCCATGAATATTCTTCAACCACCGTCTTTCCCTTAAATATTGTACATGTTCTTATTGTAGTTCAGTCACTATACGATCTAATAACTAAGTTCCTCCAATGTGTCTGCTAAAGAATTTTATTGTGTCGTGTTAAAAGAATAAAATAGAAATAACTAGAACAATTTATTAAAGTTTCACCATAAAAAGAGATGGATAAGCTTAAAAGAAAAGGAAAATGCTAAAGGCAAAATATATATATATACAAATAAAAGGTGTGTTCTTCAAATTGATACGTTGGTGTATGAGTATTTTATTTTTAAAAAAGAACGAAGTAACAAGTTTTATACGAGGTAAGATATTGGGACCCATTCATTAGGGCAAACCTAGTTAAATGCATTCGTTGTTAGATTGGACAAATTCGAAGAAGTGCACTGAAATAGCTATGTAACTTATAGTTTGCTATAGCTTTGCAAAATTAAACAACAATACTGAAAGATAAAACTCGCAAAGGATATTGCAATATTTATCATACCACAAAAGCTTAGAATTACTTACTTAAGTAATTACTTAGAGTTATTAGAATTAGAATATACTTGAGCATTCCATTTTTGTGTTTCTGCTTGTATTAATAAGCAAAAAATTCAAGATTTTTCAAATTAGAAATTATGAACCCATTAATATAGTGAAAGAACGGTTATTACCTTTTGACATACACTTAGGCGACTGAAGAGTGCAATGTAATATATATTTTGCATTTGTACAATTACAAATAAAAAGTCAGAAAAACTTTTTTAAAGTACTTGGCTAATGTTTCTAGGTTCAATTACCCTCTCATTTCTTTATTTTTATGCTGTTTTGAATTTTATTCAGGATCATAGATTAATTTTCGTTTTAATTCCTAAGTGATGTCCGTTTAAGAGAAGTCCCACCTGATATGATAGTTATTAAAGAATCATCTCTTTGTAGAGATATAAATTTAGTAAATCCTAATTTATATCTAAAAAGAGGATAGCATAATTTATTCGTTAGTCACACAACAAAGTTAATTTCGTTATAATACCTTTAAAAAAAAGTTTAGAGGTCAAATATATTTTGAAGTGACCCCTTGTTTCCGTATAACGTGTTTCCCATGGGTCCGCCCCGACCCTAATACGCTTCGGTACGTTGCAGCTATTTGCATACCCTTGAACGTGCTTTTGATGTTATCACTTAATGAGGCGAACGGTACTTCTGCATGTTAGCTCGAACTAAACGTGTCTTTCAGAGCGTGGACGTAAAATAGGAAAGACTCCTAACTAGAAATGTTTGTGAGATGTAACATTTCTCTAGTTCGATCTAGTATGTGCCAGGAGTTCAATTGAGTAATAAATAATAATAATAATACCAATAAAATCATTATTTATTTTATTTAATTATTTTTTTATTCGTATCCTTCATTAAAATCATACACATGTATAATACATGAAATTTATTACATATGCTTTTACTGAGTTTTCTCCCTTTGATTGCCTTGTTGCATTATAAGGTGTTGATATGAGTCCAGCTAAGGTGGTATAGTCTG
>NW_027115565.1:183593-184577 GCF_000696795.3 Halyomorpha halys
GGATAGAAAATGATGGAATAAGCGAGATTTGAAGATGGGAAGGGTACTGGACAGATTTATAGAAGTAAGAAGGGAACTCTTAAACTAAGCTACATAGTCTTTGTATAAGTAAGAACAGTAGTTAACCTATTAACAATAAATAGTAAACAAGTTTAAATATCAAATTATTAAATAAAAGGAATAGCTAAGTTCACTCACTGATAGGTCGTGTTCAATGAAGGCTCTCAACTCTTTCTTATCTTATTGTAATTTATTGACACTTGAGAATGATTATTATTTTGTTTTTGTCTTCGTCCATCTCCGTTTCATCAAATAACTATTGTTTATCATGAAAATCTATATCTTCAGAAAGGATGTAAAATTTTAAAATATGCCTTTGATGTTAAAATTAGCGGTGTGAAGTTGAATGAAACAGACAGGTGCGTGTTGGTGGTGGGTTCGTAGACCTTGTACGCTTGTTTAATATTAGGTTATTATTTATCTCTCTCAGATGCTCCTTGAGGGGTATATTTAGATTTATTTATAGTCAATAAATTTTATTTAAAAAAAGAAAAGAAAAAGCGTTAGCAGCCGAGCTCTGTCATTAAGATAATATTTCACATTCATTTTTGTTTAGAAAACAGACTAAAACTGATTTAATTATTTTATTGATAAAAACTAGTAAAAGCAAGATGGGAAAAAATGTTGATACTTCGATGGCCTCTAACTTGGTCAAGAGGTGCGGAAATCATTAAATTATCAAAAACATGCCTTTTTTTCAGCAAGGCTTCTTTTTTCGGCTAAAACGAAATTCATTGCACCCTTGTCGAGGAAAACAATTTTTTTTTTGCAGCACCATTGTTCAGCTAAAAATATTTTGCGAATCATGCTTGAAGTGTTTGATAGGTAAGTAAAGAAGAAAAAACAGTGCAATGTAAATTCTGGAATGTCCTATATATCTGTTTTTTTAATTGTAATTTATTTATTTTTCTTTTTGTGATATTT
>NW_027115565.1:187112-187546 GCF_000696795.3 Halyomorpha halys
TTCGAATAAAAAAAAAAATTTGATTACAATTTAATTTTTAGTGTTATTTTTTACAATTTCAAGTTCTATCGGGCTTAAAAAAACACCCTATACTTCCATGCCCTCTAACTTGGTCAAGAGGTGCGGAAATCATTAAATTATCAAAAACATTCCTTTTTTTCAGCACGGCTTCTTTTTTCGGCTAAAACAAAATTCTTTGCACCATTGTCAAGGAAAACATTTTTTTTTTTTTTTTTTTTGCATCCTTGTTGAGCTAAAAATATTTTGCGAATCATGCTTGAAGTGTTTGAATACGTAAGAAAAGAAGAAAAAACAGTACAATGTAAATTCTGTAATGCCCTATATATTTGTTTTTTTAATTGTAATTTATTTATTTTTCTTTTTGTGATATTTAGAAAAAGTAACATTAGCTTGCGTCACCCGTAGTATACGCT
>NW_027115565.1:188575-190478 GCF_000696795.3 Halyomorpha halys
AGCCAAGCCTTGAAGATCAAAATATCGAAGTAGCACATATTAATTTTAGGAATATTTGACCTAGGTTCTCCTTTTGTGAAATTCAAGGACGATTATAGATAGGTTTTATGGAATGCATTAAAAGTTGCTTTTAGGTCTGAAGGGATTCCGAACTGAAATGGATCAACCTTGATAGCCCTAACTGAAGGTTGGAGATGAAGGTTCTGTCCTCGATAAATTAACAATTAAATTTGGAATTATGACCTTAACAAATCTTAATTTTACTACAAAACACTGTAGTACATAATGTATGTTAATATATATCATTATAATTAACAAGTCATAACTAAAGTGAATCCTCCTTGGCTTTCCTCTGCTGGAACATTACGATAGCATTCAGTTTGTTTATGAGTTTAGCAGTTATAATTGCCTTGTTGTTAATGTTGTTTATTTAACCTAATAGCTGTTTATATTGATAAATTATCGGTCGTTCTATTATATTCCATTATATGGCCATGTTTAAAATATAGATAAAAATATCAACAACAAAATTTATTTTGTTTATATCTTTAATAATTCAGTTAATGATCTTGGTTTTTCAATCAAATTAAAATGAATTTTCAATCACTTATCTTTTTTAAAAGGCATTGGTCTAAAACATCTTTTATGACGAAATTAGTTTAACTGGTTACTACATTAATTTTAAGTTTTAAATAAACCTATATTTGTCATTTTTTTTATATAATATTTTTTGATTTGTGGACAGACAATATAAACAATACCGAATTAACTATCTAGGCAATGTAGGTATCTACTTATATGTCGCGCGCCTTCTAGCAACCCCGTAGGACATGAAAAATAAGTTTAAATAATTTTAATTATCTCTCAATTAATAAACTTTATTTTTAAAAACCAAGCATTTTTATAAATACACTTTTAAGGTTATAACTTAATTTTTCTCTAT
This sequence comes from Halyomorpha halys, assembly GCF_000696795.3. Taxonomy (NCBI): domain Eukaryota; kingdom Metazoa; phylum Arthropoda; class Insecta; order Hemiptera; family Pentatomidae; genus Halyomorpha; species Halyomorpha halys. The sequence goes on from NW_027115565.1 coordinate 189,519, forward strand.
AATAAATTTCAATATCACTGATAGCCACAACTTTTTTGATATTTTTATCAGTGGCAATGTTTCTGATTAATTTCAGAACGCATTACAAATAAACTCTTCACATATTCATTATTTAAGTTGCCACCACAGATCAGTTTTTCTTGGTATCCAATTATAAACTAGGCAATGCGAACCTCGGAGAAGGGCACCGAAATCTTTTGATGTAATATACTTTAAATCTTTACAGGCAATAAATAAGGACTTGCATATTTAAATATATTTATATGTCCGAAATTCAAAGCATTTTCCCTTAAATACAACAACTCCATAAAATTTTATATATTTTTATTCTAATTAGACGTTATGTATTTAAAAAATATATTTATATTTTATCATCCAAAATTAATCGCATCAATGCATTAAAATGTATTTATGAATTTTCTGTGGATTAAATATCGTCGATAAAATGTCAAAGTTATATATCTGTAAATTTTCCAATAAAGTTTTTTTTGCATTGTAATGTGGTTTTCTGTTCTCTCGATTTGCTAAAAATACCTAATTGAAAATTATAACAAGATATTTGAACCTGATAATACGATTAAAAAAAATCCCAATTATGCTGAGAAAAAGAAAAAAAAATCGGTCCAACGAAAAAGTTCTCATAGAAATGTGTCAGAATTATGATTGCATATTTAAAGTAACAGCTAATATTTATAGATTCTTCAATAGATTAGTTTGATTTTTTTACTATTATTAAAGTCACATATTTTACTTTTGGCCACAGTGTTTATTTTTTATGTTGCAGTATTTATTATTTTATTTACAAAAATACCCAATTGCAAAATTAATAGATATGTCACTTTGGCTTTGTTCCGTCGATTTATAATCTACAGATTATTTACAAATAAATTTCTCTTCATTTTCTTTTATAGAAAAAAATATTTCTTTAAAATACAAAACGTATAATAGGAACAAAAAAAA
>NW_027115565.1:191010-192804 GCF_000696795.3 Halyomorpha halys
ATTATTGCAGACATTTTCAGATACATAATTTTGGCTGTCTTCAAAATATTTTTTAAGTCTTTTTTTCAGTATAAATTGGGGATTTATTCGTATTTTTTTAATCGCAGTTGAAGATGTGGATCTGTTTATCGTGGTTTAAATGTTTTAAATCTTGCAATTGCGACTGATCAGGTAAAGAGCATCTTTCAACTGCAAGATCGTATGCAGCTATGCATCCAATCCCTCCCATGAGTTACCCTAAGTATAGAATGTCACAGAGGGACTCAAATAGGGACGTTTCTGTCATGCCGGAGGGTTCGGCACCAGGTAAATATAGACGAGAAAGGAGGGAGCTCGGCCTTGGGGCGGGAGTCAGTCCTCAGTGGGCACTGCATGAAGCGAGCCGAGTTCTTCCTGGTAATGAGCTTTGCGTATTTATTGTTGTTGATTAATGTTGATGTCAATTATTGTAGTTGATTATCATCGTTTATTTGTGAGTGAAGTGTGGTTTAGTGAGAGTGCGGGACGCCACGGCTCGAGAATGGAATAACTAAATCAGCGGTAATTGAACGCAGTCAGCATGTTTATATCAGGCCTCCTGTAGCATCGGTAAGGTACCATTGGTTGAATCCTCGAGGCAATGGTTCACAGAAAAATTTTACCTTTTAAAAAACATTATATGAACAAATTAAATGAAAATTAGTACATACAAAACATAAATACATTTCACACAATACAAGCGTAAGTTTTGTTCAATAAAAAAATCTGATCAAAATTTTCAAAGCATAATAAATTTCAAATTAAAAAACAAAACAAGAATTTTACAAAGAGCTTAACTCTCAACCATATTTCTAATAAAAATCGTAGTCAAACATAACATATCACAAAATCACTGATTTTTTCCTATTTTTAGTTTTTATATATTGGCGTATCTTTATGATTTTAAATCATAAATATATCCCATATAATAATGTCTTATTACCTAAGCGGCATATGAAAAATTTCTGAGAAAATTTACTTACGTTTATTATTCTGTATTATTAATTAGTGATATTGCCTATTCTATTCAGACTTTTGTACATCACGAAAATACTTAAAAGGTACGTTAAAATGCAGATATCCCACAATAACAAAATCAGTAGATACATCACTTTGGCGTTGCACCAATAACCCACAAGCACAATAATTGACATATTACACAAATATTATGTATCCATAAATGATTAAAGATAACATTCATGTTTTTTTTATGATTTCAAACATTATTCATTCTAAAATCACTAACTTTTAGTAGTATTCTATGGTATATAGTCATCTCACTAGCCTATTTCAAGCATATACTCCCTTTAATAATGTTGTATAGAAGCACAATAATGTTTTAATTTATACAACTACATAATATATCACCTCTATTAAAATATATGTAAAATAACCCGATAAGGATAAACAAAACATGAATGATGAACTATAAATAATGGTTTTTAAAATTTCTTTTGTTCTTAATTTAACATTCTTAATTATAATTATTTTATACTGATTAGTAATTATTGAATTAACCGAACTATACATTACTATACCGAATTATTTAATTTCTATACAAATAAATACTAATCAAACTAATAGTGATTTATAAACATCTTTTTTATCGAAAATGCAAATAAATACAGGTTCAATATGAGAGAAAAAAAGTTTTATATTTTTAAATTCAGAACTTTTAAAAAAAATATAATAGAGTCAGGATATTTTTTATTTTGCGATAAAATATATTTCTCTATCAAAAATTTTTATAAATACACTTTTAAGGTTATAACTTAA
>NW_027115565.1:193214-194330 GCF_000696795.3 Halyomorpha halys
ACTGATTAATTAATATCAGAATCATTTCGTCTTGTTAAAATTTCAAAAAAGAATACTTAAATTATTATTAACAGTGATATTTTGGTGAATCGGTAGCTTAGAGCGTTTTTTATATTTTCGTAAACTTTGTTTATTGTTGCATATGCATGTGAAAATCATAATGGTTATACAAAATAATGTATTTAATATGGAAACTACTTATTGCTATACTAAGAAGAGTTGGACATCCAAATCCACGGAGGGCAGGTAGAGTGGTAACTGGTGTGAGCCTTTTGCGAAACAGTAATTGAAAAGTGTCTCTCCAAAATAGAGAGTGGCGGAAGCTTATGGAAATTGCCAGGACCCGAAAGAGGTTGTAGAGCAAATTAATAATAATTATAACAAAGAGCCATTAATTATGCATTTATGAAACATCCATCACATCACGTTTCCATTTGGAACGAAACAGAAACAAACTCTGGACCCTTACTTCTAGTACAGTAGTACAGAATACTGTAAAGTAAAAAGTTTGATTATTCTGCTGCTCTGTTACTGAAGAAGTCCATGATTTTCTATCATATCATTAGCACATCCTCTAATATATGACTAATAATTAATGTAATATAATTACTTTGAAAGAAACCAGTTTTATGACGTTTGATGATTGACTGACGAAAAACTAAAAAACTAAACCGACGTATAGATCATATGTATAGATTGAGACGAAGATGGATGGATTATATTAATATTAGTTTTTTTAATATTTTGGTCCCTGTTGATGTTTATTAGAAGGTATATGGGTTCAAAATTGGTATTATCACTGAGACCCCGGATTATTTAAAAACAACAATTTTTATTCTGCAGTAATTAAGCTGTTTTAAGTTTTACTTACTCAGGTTAACTATTATTTAATTACGATTTTATATATTTGTTCCTGATATGTCTATTTTCAATTCTAAATCATACCTTTAATTTTTTCCTTCATTTTGTAGGACCTCCTTAATTTGATTTTATTGATTGTTTGTCTCTTGCTACTAAACATTTTTTGAAATTAAAATTATTCATGGAATGACTAATCTTAATTTTTTAATAATACACTCTGGAAAAGATATCCTCATCTGAACATTTTACATTGTG
>NW_027115565.1:194555-198651 GCF_000696795.3 Halyomorpha halys
AAAAAAAAAAAAAGTATATGCAGGTTAACTACTTTAGATAGTCTCATATTACATATTTTTATTAAAAAATACTAGAAGAGTAGCTTTTGGTGTCTTCCACTATATTCATCTCTACTGCACTATTATAGAATATCTATGATTATAAATTGCTACATTATTTAATTACGATTTTATGTATTTGTTTCTGATATGTCTATTTTCAATCCTAAATCATACCTTTAATTTTTTTCTTCATTTTTTAGGACCTCCTTAATTTGATTTTATTGATTAATTGTCTCTTGCTACACATTTTTGAAATTAAAATTATTCATGGAATGACTAATCTTAATTTTTTAATAATACACTCTGGAAAAGATATCCTCATCTGAACATTTTACATTGTGTTCGCAGCTTCTGTATGAACCTCAAGCGCAACTATTACACGACTGTTTTAGTCACTATAGATGTTGAATTTATATTAAAATTAATAAAATCATGAAAAATGGATGAAATAATTAAATATGTGATTTTTTGTTTTATTTTATTTGGATGAAAAATATATTCAATTCTAATTAAATAATGTAAAGATGCATTATAATAATTGTCGGAGCTGGACACCGAAAATAGCTCTCCCAATACGCTTTAATAAAAAGAAATGTGATTAAAGACTATCTGAGGTAGTTAAAACGGACTACATTATTTTTATTTTAATCACTGAAAAACTGTGAGAATTCATAAATCCCCGTGAATCCATGACATTCCGGTAGTCTGCAATTATTCAATCTATAGATCCTGTAAACCAAGGAAAGTATAATTTAACCTCTCTTCAGAAGAATATGGACAGCGTACGAGTGCCTTCAAAGTGAAAGAATGTGGTCACTGTGAAAATTGGGAAGAAATCTGACATTTCCGAATGGACGGATAAGCGAGGCGTCACACTGCTTCTTATGCTGAGCATAACCCGAGTGAGCCGGAAGAAAACCAAGAAAGCCTGTTCAGGGAGCCCAGAATAATCCTTTTTTATATTTTATTTATTGTTATTTACAACTGTATAAAAATATATACAAGTAAATATGCTATTAGTGATAAATTGGCATGATACAAACATGTTGAGAATCTACCCATTCATAGAACTCCAACGAATAATCCTAAAGCAAAGCGTTGAATGGCAGTGATCACTGTACCTTGAATCCTATTTTTCCTAATCTATGAATAATTAAATACTCAATTCCTAGACTTTGATATTAGGAATACTAAAACAGTTTATAGTTTCAAAAATAATTTATGTTATATCTTCCACTTAACTATCTTAGAATAATAGTGACTCTATCAACGAGTATAATCTTTTGTTAGCTTACAAGACCTTCCTACGCACCGGTTCACTTTGTGTAAACAAGTAATATAAATTTTACCAGCGGCATAGTGGGTTAAGTAATTATTTAGATTGCCTTATGCTAATGTTACTTTAAATTCAACTGGTGATCGTGAAAGTTGGCAGCCTTAGTCACTTTTTAGTTGTTATTTTGTTGTCTGTCTTTTATTCGTTGTGGTTGAAGACTCTGTTTCCATAACAACACACTCACCATAACTATCCAAATGATAATATTTTACATGGTCATGGTTATGAGAAATTAGTTTTTCATTAAACATCCGAAATTCGGAATTTGAAAATTTCCATAATATTTTACAATATAAATTTTGTTCGGTAAATCAATGAGAGATTAAAGGTGTTTATGAGTCGCTGTCTAATTTTTTTATATTAGGTTTAAACTAAAAAAAAAAAACTTACAAGGGTTGAGAATTCCGATATTACAGCACACACACATACATATATTCTATGGAAGTATACTTTTAACTATAACCATATAATTATTAAAATACCTTAATAATTTGGTTTAGGTTTCATGTTTTAAAGATTTTACTTTTGCCAATGAACTTTGTTCTAGAGAAATAAGTAAATCCTAGATCATATGATTACACATTTAAGTTTACATATATTAATCAAACTGCATATTTTATCATAGTGAGTATGATCTCTGAACTGCTTCTATCATTAACATGCATAATAATGAATACATTTTGCAACGATTCTTGCACATCAATGGAAGTCTCAGACATTAAGTCTTGAAGTGATCAACGCTTTTATGACTGCTCTATTAGATTTAACATTTTTCTAATTTTTGGTGCCTAATCACATTTCAACAGGAATTATACAGCACACTATGAAAAGCAGTATGCGTACTATAATTATCTAATTCTCTAATTTTAATGCATACATAAAATCTTGAAAAAACAAAACAGAAAAGAAAAGTAATTGTAAAGGAAAATAAAATAAATTATTTACCTCATTTATTTTTATAATTTAATTTAAGAAATATGTCTTTAATATTGCTCAGGGAATTTAGAAAACATAAATTATTAATTATTTATACGTACCTAAGAATTAAAATTTAAAAAAAATATTAGCTTCTAAATAATAATAAAACTATTGAATTCCCTATTATCTTATAAAGAGAATGAGCTAATAAAAAATTCTATATCTTAATCAAAGCGAAGAAGATAAAGTGATTCCATGAGCACTCTGTTTTCTAACCCGCCAATAATGTTGTAGTTGTTGATAAAGTGATTTAAAAATAAAAAAAAATCTTGGTAATAAGGGATTGGTGATAATTCCAGAAACCGTTGAGATTTTATTATTGGATATTGTTATCAAAAAGTGAGTTTGAACACTACCTATAAATCTATTGGTTTTAGGTTTTTCAAACTCTTGCTAAACATTCACTTTAGGCTCAGTCGATTAACAGTTTGATTTGTTAGAGAATAACAATTTTAGTCATTTTATGTAGCCAAAAAATACGAAAATATTTTTTAAACTTAATAGCAGTTAAATTGTTCTATTATTTTTTCTTAGTTTTAAAATATTCCCAGTTATGTGGAACGAGACTTCACCATTTTACTCTAAGACTACAATCTTCCCATTAAATATTTCTGAAGGCCAGAGTTTCCCAAACTGTGGAAAGAGTTCCATAGCGGCGTACTCAGAAATATTCAAAGCAACCATTAAACACTCCACTGGGTTTTAACTGCACCTGGTGCAACAATAAGTATACAGAAAAAATACTTTGTTACTTCTTGGAATATTGTATGTGCAGTTTTGTTGAGCTATATCATACCGGATGTTTTGATGATGCGCATTTGAATCGCTGATTGATATAAAAGACTTCTAAACCTATTTACATTTATACGCAAGCAATAAATAAACACGGCATTGTAAATTTTAAAATATCACATATATTTATTTATGAAAGATTGTTTTTACATTTATTTATGTTAATTGAATGTACTAAAGAAAAGAAAAGAAAACAAAAATTTGTATTAATTATTTGATTGTATTGGATTTTTTTTTCGAGATGTACATATCGTTACGGAGTAGTCCACAGATGACAAAAATTTGGTGTACAATGCTGGTGAATAACTCCACTTATTTTTTTAAAATTTTATTATTATACTACATATTATTATTTTGCTACATATACATATTATATTAAATGCATAGTGTTTTTTTTAAAATTTTTAATTCATTTGTTTTGTGCAATATATAATAAGATAAATAATGATTCATAAATGCACTAAAGATAATAAAAATATACACATGTTATATATAGGATAATATTTAATTTCGCCTGTAATTCACCATCGTTATTACTCATTTAGACCGTACTCGCTTCCTAATATTTTCAAAGTTTTAGAAGAGATCAAAAAGAGATTTCAGCATCGCAATATATTTTTATTTGAGTGTTTATATTGCTCCTCGAGCTAAAGGTCACGATAACTTATGCTCCGAAAAATGGCAAGACTTATATAAATTTATAAAATCAAAAATTTTTTTAAATAATTTATTTATTGTTATTTACAACTGTATACACATATATACAACAAGTAAATTTGCTGTAGATGACATAGTGACTTGATACAAACATGTAGAGAATCTACCCACTGATAGAACTCCAATAACATTTCTAGAGGAGAAGATCTCGTGGCCATCTTCTTTTCAGACGCCTAGGAGGATTATTAGGTAATGAAGGAGAAGCCAGGTTAGAAATAAGTGGATTTGGGT
>NW_027115565.1:198906-200762 GCF_000696795.3 Halyomorpha halys
TAGATTTAAAGAGTAGACGTTCATCTTCCTAGTCGTCAGTGTCACATTTAAATACTTCTCCATCTCAACGTGTCTGCCAGCTGCTGCTGACAATATGAGCTTGTTTATGTTCTTGAGATGACATCTGCGTCTGGACTGATTCGACTTTCCCAGGAAATCTTATCAGCATCCTATTTCTGCTTATGATATCCTTTTCTCTGTAATATTATGACTTGCTGGGGTCAGAAAAATATTTCTCGTAATCGCTGTTTCAATCAGACTAGTATATCAATCAGTGTATATTTCTAGGTAAATTAAAAAATAATTATTTAATAAATATTGATAATAATTTATATATAATAGCCAATATATCTTCATAGATCATATAATCAGTTAAATTGGCCTTATAAATTAAATCTTATATCTTAAATATGTTAATTAGGCTAGAGGATAAAATTTCTTTTCTATATAAGTTTATATAAATTTAAAAGCTAATGGATTAAAATAAGTATAAAAATTTGACCATCATATTTTTTAATAGTGATTTATTTATTATTTAGTGAATATTTCTGTTGAGTTCTGATAAGAGGATAAAATAAATTAAGTATTGTAGACAAAAAAAAAATGAATTTATGGAATTGTGCCAAAAATCTTGCTGAATATTGATCTTGCCAAAATTTTGACCATTGATATCTTGAAATTCATGATAATAAAAAAAAAAATGTCTTCATCTACAATTTATGAAGGGTCAATGATGCAGTACTTTGTAAGGAAGTACTGATACTATCTACTAGATTATCTGCCAGCTGGATTCGAACCCGAGTAAAACAGTGCCTTACTACAGAGCCACACCACTCTCTTAATTTATTGCGATATAGAAATGAAATTTAATTTGAAAGATGAACTGATGGGTAGATTTGATATGAATAATTATTGAAGCTCCGTGTGAAATATGTATTGAATATCTTGCTTCTTTCTTTGTACGCCAACTTCACATTTCCTCTGATTGGATTTGGTTTTGATCGCGCACTCAATATGATTTAACATTCTAAAAAAATAAATATTATATACTTCTTTGCTCAGGTCAGTTTCAGTCCCAGTGGACTTAGATCTTAGGACTTAGTTTGTAGTCATATGCTTAGTTAGCTTGCCCATTGATGGCATGAGGTTCTGGATCTTTGTGTCATTATTAGCAGAGAATAATTTAGAATTATTCGAGTTCAATCTTCCTTAAACGATTCCTATCTATGTGGTGTTAAATCTTTAACAAGTTTTATTGTACGTATTTTACTACCTGGGGCAATACCCCAAATATTATTCATGAATTATTTCAATGTTATACTTTTCCAAAGGTTCTTAATTATTGTTAACACAATGATAAATAAAATACATATTGTAAATGCAGGAAGTGGAATATTTGTAATCAAAATAATACAATTGTTTTTCGATATTTTGTTTAAATATTATGTTTCGTTCTTCAATTACCTAAGTTAGAAATACTCATAATTTTTTTTTACTGTAATTTCAGTTCATTTAAAGAGTAAAATTTGAAGGTTTTTCTCTATCTTTGTTTTTGGAATATTAAATTTGAATATGTTTTAATACATATTGATGTGAATACTTCTGTTCTTTGATAATTGAAATTAATATAGATACTATTCAGGAATCGAAGAACAGTACGTTGATATTTTAAATATATAAACCGGATTGTCTCTGATTTTCTTTTTATTTAAATGCTTCCTTAGAAACTGTTCAGTTAAAGATTGTTCAGAAATAAAAGCCTTTATTAAAAATTATTCCTCCCTTTGATGCAATGCCAGACAATCTTTACGAGTGTGCAAGCCGTCAGAAGAATGTAAGCATTGTTGATTTAGATG
>NW_027115565.1:202122-203299 GCF_000696795.3 Halyomorpha halys
ATATTTACTTATGTATTCCTTTATTTTACACACTTCCAATAAATTATTTTTAGGTGTTCATATTATCAACTTGAAAAAATGTTTTATTTTGGATTATTTCACGATGTCCAAATCTTTTATAAAAATGAGATTATGTTGTGTGATATTTAAGAATTTTCAAGAGTCGTTATTCAATAATTCAGTTACAATTTGGAATTTCATTTTTCGATGGTTTTGCGCTTTTTCTGACGATATACTTAGAAAATTACACCATTGCTCATAGATCAAGGTGGATATTTGCAAAACTTAATTTAAATTGTGTATGTATATATTGTTCATAAAATTATAAATACAATAATTGATCAACTCGCAGTGGAAATCTTCTGAACAAGGAAATGCCTTCCCAAAACTTAAATATTATTGTAAATAAAAATGAGTAAAAGTGAATTAAAATGAAAGCTAGTTTTTTTCAATATTTAATTAAATTAGGTGTATTTTGGATATAGATTTTTTATAGATTATGTTAAGATATTAAAATAAACTATATTTGAGACAGTATGTTTTATTTGTCTTCTATATTTGAATAAATAATAATGATGTTCTTGTTAAAAAATAACATAAAGATAATGATTTTATTCTTGTGAGAATTAGTCTCTGACAGGATCAAAAATTTTTCAAAGAAAATTCCATCGCATTTAGAATGACCTTCACAGCATTAAATTAAATAGAAAAAAAAAAAAAAAATTGATAAAAGAGGAAAAAAATAAGCGATCATTGAATGGTACTTATCTGTCAGAATCTCACGATTTGAAGGCGAGGAGGTTGAAATGGGTGGGGCATCTAATTTCATACCGACGTATGTGGGGCAATACCCCAAATATTATTCATGAATTATTTCAATGTTATACTTTTCCAAAGGTTCTTAATTATTGTTGCATATGCAGGAAATAGTACATTTTTTTCGATGTTTTGTTTAAATATTTTGTTTCATTCTTCTGTTACCTAAGTTAGAAATACTCATACTTTTTTTTTTTTTTTTTTTTTTTTTTTTTTTTTTTTTTTTTTTTTTTTTTTACCATAATTTCAGTTCATTTAAAGTGTAAAGTTTGAAGGTTTTTCTCTGTCTTTGTTTTTTTTGAATATTAAATTTGAATATGTTTTAATACATATTGATGTGAATACTTCTGTTCTTTGATAA
>NW_027115565.1:203356-219484 GCF_000696795.3 Halyomorpha halys
TCATTTGTTTACCTCGAGCTGTGATGAAATTTGAAAATAAATGTTTTATATTAGCTTTCAGCACAGTTAAAGAGCGAAAATTCTTCGTTTATTATATCAAATCTTCATATACTAAAATTCTCATAAATTAAAGGCTAACTAGACGGAATGTATTGCGATTCAGCCAATGGGAGACACGGACCAATGGAGAGGCCGCTGACTGGTTGCCAAGGTAACCAATTAGCCCCCATTGTTGAGCATCTTCTTATAGAGCTTATTATAGACCAACTGTGGATCCTCGCGGCAGTTGTACGCTCTTTGTCATTTCAACAATTTAATTCCTTGCCCTGTACTTGAGACGACATTATAAGGAGGCCTCAGAGGCAATGGAACGACTGCCAACTCCGCTAATACCCCTTTCTTAGAATCAGGAACATAACAGTAGAACAGAATCATATGCTTCATGTTTTTATACCGTTTAAAAGGTATTAAGTTAAGATCGGAAATTGATACTGACAAAGTTTTTTTGTTTGTTTATTGGTGTAAAACATCACAGGTAATCAACACAATTTATTTCTTATTTAATTTTGCGTACATTTATTTTATTTTATTTTTTATTATATTTTTTTTCTTCTCGATGTTATATTTGTATCAGTATATCTTTTGATTTTAAAAACTGAACTACTAATTTTATTTTTTTTTATCAGCTATAAGAATTTTTTTAATATCCTTGGTTAATCCTAAGCTATAGAGGTGTGACGTGAAATATGGGCATTCCAGGAAGATATGGCTAATTGTCAAATTGTTGTTACAGTATTGGCATCTCGCAGGCGTTTGTTTTGAGATGAGATAGGAGTGAGTGAGCCTCGTGTGACCTATTAGCATTGTCAGTACGATCTCGTCTCTAAGGCATTTACGGCAAGAAAACCCTCGCGTTTTAAGTCCTTTTTAATAATTTTTAGTTTACTCCCTGGGCTTTCGTTCTACAAAGTATTGATGGAGAAATACGAATACATCTTAAAAATTAAAGATTTATAACATGTTTAAAACATTGAATACTTTTTTTTTTCAAAGCTCCATATCTTCTTCTGGGTTTCCCTAGAAAAGCTCCTTTTTGTGCATATTTGAATTTTAAGGGGGCCTGTATAACATCATTCTATGATTTCTTTAATTCTGAATATTTTCTAATCAATAACTAGATGATGGTGCTCGCCTCCTTTTATTTTTTTTTTTTAGCACATACACAAAACCTAAAACTAAAATTCAATTATTACTTAACTTATCTCATCTTAGATGTACTCAAAGGTGTAACTTGACTTACATTTTCCACGCCTACTAAAAATTAATCATTTCTTACAGCTTAGAAATCTTTTTTTTTCTTTGGCAACTGTTAACCTCATGGTGCCCCATTAAAGTCTAATGTGGAATTTCTTCTTCTTCTTTTTTTTTTTTTTAAACTACACCTTTTGTTTTGTGTTAATTGCAACTATATTTAGTTTTTTAGTCCCTCTACCATTTTTGGCAGGCACTTTCCGATTGTTTTATATTGTCTTATTATTCCAATTAAATATGATATAATCATATGATATTATACTCAAAAAATTAGGAAACAAAAATTTAATCACTCTACTTTTAAATTACTCTTCATAATATTAAAAGTTGATGTATTCATTTCTCATGATTATTTATTTTTTTTTTTTTACATTAAACCTTTACAAAAATATTTAGTTTATTTCAAAATAAGGATTTTCCCTTATCAAATTTGTGATGAAGATTAATATTCCCCCTCCCCCCAAAAAAATTGATACATATATACATCGGATACCTCCATAATAATTTTGTAAAAGTTCATTATTGTCTTTGATCGAATGTTCCTAGAATTTTGCGTAACATTTATAAAAATACTATATTAAATTGCGAAATAAGTAGCCGGTGGGAAAGAAAGAAGAAAAGAAACTGTTAAAAAGGAATTAATTTATAAATATGCATTGTACTGCTTTGAGATAGTTAACTTGATACTAAGAAATGACTGTTGAAATAGCTAATAAACCTTATTTTAATAATTTCCGATTATATATTTTTTATAAATCATGGCAGTCTATTGCTTATCTCTATTTTCTCTCCTTGAGCAATTACTTATTAACAGCAAAAGTTTCGCAACCTAACGGCTTGATTATGGGTGTTGGGAGATGGCATCAGAAGTTGAGTACAGAATTCGAAATATCTATTGCGAAAACTGATAATTGTATCTAATCTGTCATATGTTGCGCTCCATTCTATTGCGTATCTTCTTCAACACTGTTTACCAAGTATTAAATTTTTTGGGAGGGGGAATATTAATCTTTATCATATATTTGATAGGGGAAAATCCATATTTTGAAATAAACTAAATAATATTGTAAAGGTTTAATATTTAAAAAAATATTCATGAGAAATGAATATTTCTTCACCTTTTGATAGTATGCATGTAGAGTAGCATAGTAGCATTTAAATGTAGAGTGATAAAATTTTTGTTTCCTAATTTTTTGAGTATATCATATGATTATATTATATTTAATTGGAATAATAAGACAATATAAAACAATCGGAAATTGCGTGCCAAAAATAGTAGAGGAACTAAAAAACTAAATATAGTTGCAATTAACCCAAAACAAACGGTGTAGTTTTTTGTTTAAAGAAAGAAGAAGAAAGTCCCATTAGACTTTAAAGTAAATAATATTTAAAACACACATTTGAGATGGAAAATACATAAACTAAATCATTTGCTATAAGCATCCAACTTATCGTAACGCTTGAATTTGTTACGATTCTCCAATTTTAGATAATTGTTATTAATCTGTCATATGTTGCGCATCTTCTTTAACACTTCTGTTTTATGCACCGCTACAATACAAAAAAGAAACAGACTTTTATTAGATCAAACTTACTTTACAACCTTATAGTATAACTAACAATGTTCCTTCCTCTCCAATCCAAGTTATACAAACCTGGAGGCGTGGAACGTAGTAGGAACAAACTGAGGACTAATTTTCAATAAAGGCATGCAAAGTTTTCTAATCCTTAGTTTTCTTCTCTGGGCCACAGATAGTCTGGTTTTTATTTGCAATTGTTAGGAATTTTTTTAATATTTGTAAGAATAGATTGGCATATTGGTGTCCGATTTTTTCACTTCTTATATAAACGGAAATAATAAATCTAAGAGGTCTATATAAGGCATGCAAGAATTGTAAGTCTTCGTTTGCATTATAATACGTATATCAGTTCCTCATGTATTTTTGCATTGAACAAAAGCCTCATTAATTAAAGTATTTATTTTAATCATTATTCGACTCAAGCAAAATTAATGTAGATCAAAATTTTAATTCCAAAACACTTAACTAAATTTACTATCCAAAATAAAGCGTGAAACTTGTATTTGGATGGATTTATTATCTATAAGTAGTTTTAAGTGAGACCCTAAAAATCTGCTTTGACCATTCGATTTTTAAAGTATCATTTTGGTTATTAAAATTGCCAGACTTGGGGAAGAGGTTCAGACTCAGTCTAAGGCCGAACAACGAATCATTACCAGGGGAGAGGTCCCTTATTTTGCTCCCGCACACAGTGGATTCCTCCTCCACTAAAATCTCCTTCATGTAATACAAGGATCTATGTATTGAAGTCGACATATTTATATTTGACTTTTGTATTGTTTTTTTTTCAGTTATAGTAAAAGGAGAGTGAGAAAAAAATTAATAAGAAAATTAAAATTAGTAATTGATAATCTTCTTATTTTGCTTCTCCCTATAGTGTCTATGTTTATCAGCATAGGGAAAAGTTCAGCCACAGGCTCCAACATACTCTATCACCAGCTAGGTTTCTGGCCTGACGAAGATCCTTCTCTCTTCCTCTGCAAAGCCTGTCGACATACTCCAGATAAGACATCCTTGGTCGTCTACGAGGCCTTCTGTCATCTGGATTGTACATCATCTTTAGGGGTCCCTATATTCCTCCATTCTAATGACGTGGCCAAACCATTTCAACTGCCGTGTCTGCAGAACCTCCTTCGCTGAGGCAATGCCCTGTTCCTGACGTATCCTCTCACTTCGGACACGATCTCTGCTCATCTTCCCCACCATTCTTCGCAGAAACTTCATTTCAACTCTACTCCCCTACCAGTCCGTCAATATCCAGCTTTCAGATCCATACAGGAGTATCGGCAGGTATACAGACTTGTAGATATGTTGACCTACCTCTCGCTTCCCTATTACAGTATTGCAAATCTAGTAATAGACTGCATTAGCTTTCTTTATCCTGCTTGAGTCATGACTTCCTAAGTCATGTATCAATATAATTCATATCATATATCAATATAAGTCATAAATCAAATTGAAAATGATAATAAGAATGTCAAATTCAATATCCACTTAGCATTTAATTTCATATTTAGAATATGTTTAAGAAGTTTTTCCAAGAGAGAATTGCACAAAGGTTGTGAAGTATAGACGTTTACTTTGAACAACTCATTATTGAATTAGGTATACCAACTGTCTCTGCTCTTCGTTCCGTTTATCGCAAAACAGCAGCTTTCAATATTATGCTTTGTATTTGGTCAAATATTGAGGATGTTAGTCAATGTTATTATTAGTTCCAGATGGCACGAAGACAGCGTGAGATCGTCTTTTAACTCGAAAGACCATATGAACTTTTAAAAGAGAAGTATCCTGGTTTGGTCGATCAGCATAAATCAATAACATATTTATGCAAGATAACGCTCCTTTCACCATTAGGCAAAGTAAGATTCTTTGAAATGTAGGTTTTATCATAAAAGTTGCACTGCGTTGCATTTTCTAACTATGGTCTTTCCTTATGATGGTGTATTTTCTGGATTCAAAAAGAATAAGAAAGTAAAATCAGGATGTGAGTAGTTTTTCTGCTCACAAAACGAGAACAGGTGTCACTACCAAATACTTCTGGTAGAATGGAAGGTGGATATAATTGGTTATGATGACCTGAATGTTGAAAAATAATTTTGAATTTTTAGCTTAAAGGAAGTTTAAATTAAACTTACTTAACGCACAAGAGCTTTTGTAACCACCTAATACTACGAGTACCATTCTTACTAGCAGGCGTACGATAGACCCCATGTGAGTTCTCAAGTGTGTAGATAAGAATCTATTTGTGTACACATCTGTATTATTCATCTCTGCCCGAGTACTGTCCATCTCGCTAGATTGTTTACCTTTCACGGTCCAGATGTCCTGTTTTGATGATTTCCAATTCTGGATTTCGCAAGCCTATTAAGACTCTCAGGGATCTGATTAGACAGCTTGAATAGGTGGCAATCTGTGGGGAGTAAGGAACTCATTCGTTCAACACCACCCGCCTTCCTATTACTGAACATCTTCCTTCCTTCATATAGTGCTAATTAAGTAATTATACACCTTTACTCAAAAACATAAATATTCCACCATTAGAGAACATTGTATGTCTCTCTTCTACAATTTTGTCAGAACTGATTTTTCTTTCCTCGCTATTGAAAGCAGGGAACATTGTATTCATGCAGGAATTAAAAAAAAAAAATTACTCAAAATCGAAAATTTACACACGTTTTGTACATCGCAGAAGAAATTTGTTTCCTTATATGCCCTTATGTAACCAGGACACCACCGATCTCACCGTTAATTTGAATCTGATGATATTTTTAGGAATTGTGCAGATTGGCAACAAATTGGTAACCCATCGACCTTATTTAATTCTAAGGTTGGTAGTAGCCTACGAAAAAATAATTCTTTGAAAAACTTTCAACTATCATTTTAATTAAAAGTCAACTCTAAAAACGTTATTTTTATTTGTTCTTCGGATAATATTCAACATATTATCCAAATGATTGGACGAGTTACGTTTTGCACTTAGCTTCAGTAGCATTTACTTTGTTCCCTCTAGCACTAGAAGTGGAAGCAGAGGCGGGTCCTGACAGATATATAACAAAGGCCACTATGACAAAGAGCTGACACTGGCACAGGCCAAACAGAGCTCCGCAAACAGGGCTTTAATCACACCCTTCGGGAAGAATATCCTACGCCTGGTCGATAATGTTGGTTCGCCCCGTCCTTATCTTCTGGATCCCCTAAGGCACCGTGTCCAACTCAATAGAATTCTGAGTGGCTGGTAATGCTATAAATTTATTAGATTTATGTTATCGTTTATATGTGGGGGTAAACGGTTATCTCGAAACAATAAGCCCATTTCGGTAAGTAGTATATAATACAAGACATACGTATATACTTGGGACAAAATGTAACTAAAGCGATTCAAGGATAATATTCGTTAAGGGTTACAGCAATAGTGATGAAAAAAAATGTCATACTAAAAATATAACTCAAGAAATATTAAGTTCTTATAGATTTATTCAGTACGAATTAGTATATTCTATTAAAATTATAGGGAGTATAATGGTTTAGTGGGTACAGGACTATGGTTCTATCTTCAAGGCCTGGGTTTGAATCTGGCTGAGGTAGATAATTATTCTGTTTAATCAGTCATGAACCTACTTTTGTTAAATAACCTGTCAGACAGGGGCGGAAGAGGTTATCTACAGGTTATCAACCTATTCCAACCAAGCATTGAGGTCAAGTTTTCATTTCGTTGGGTCACGAAGAGATACATGACAAACCCTCCCTCAGTCTGAGTCAAACCTGCGCCTATTCAATTGTGAGGTTGCTAAGGTGACGCCTTAACTTCTTCGGCTATAAAAAGCATATATCGGAAGCTCTATTGTGGCACTCACAGTCTCTATAGAGCCGGTACTCGTAATTGGGGAAAACCTGGCGGTTGATCGTGGTCCATGTCTCTCCTTCCACAACCATTGATCAAGAAACAATGCATTTTTTCCAATATTTACTTTTTATTTTCTGTTTCATTTTTTTTTGCGAAATTCATCAATCCAATCCCTTTCTGCAAGATAATTACCCCTCTTTATTACCTCCCGATGTGTATACTCCTTTCCACAGATCTGCCAGAATTCAATATTCCTTTGTCGCCCGTTCTACCATTTTCTGGAATTCCCTTCATCGTCGAATTCGGCATGCACGGCTTGAAATCCAATAAAGAAGTGGATATATTGGTTCACCATTCCTCAAATTTTTGTTCTCATTTTTTTTACACTATGCAGAAATTTAAATTTTATTTGTTTATTTAATGTAAGAAGTCATATGATTGGACATATTCTTTGTTTTGTGTTCACATTTGTTATTGTAAAGGATCATTGTCCCAGAATAATGGTTTTATTCTTGCCTAAAGAATTTTTTTTTAAAGGTTCTTTATGGTTGCTCTTTTAAATAAAAAGGTTACATTTAATGCAATTTTTTAAAATTATTAATACTTTTTATTTATTGATAAATATTACAATCTGCCACATAGTTGTGGGCAATAGGTAATAGTGATGAATGATCACAGTGTGTAAAATTAACTGAGAAATGTTGCTTTATGTTTCCCTTGTATGGTGACAGTTTTCTGTGATGATATTACTGTTATAATAGTAAAATGGTGGGGTAGTGCGATGGTTTCCTGTCGACACGATGACAGTAAACGTGTTGACGATTAGAAAGATCACCTTATCGGTTATAGCATAAAATAACTAAATTACTGCTGATGATATTAAAATTTTATATACAATCAAATTTAAGTTAAGAAATAATAAAAAAAAAATAACAATATTTTCCTATCGTTTCACTTGACAGATAACCTGTGAGAAAATTGAATGCTGTTACATCAATTATTGTTAATATCATCTACTGCAAAAATACTGTGTCTACATTAAATGCTGTCATGATGGAAGCTATCATACAGTTCACACCAGATTGCGACAGTTGCTACTGCCACACTGCCGTCGTGTAAACGAGCCTCAAGCTTTTGTTTGAACAGTTTTTTTCTTACAAATTTATTATACAGTAGATATATAAAGGGAAATACAATTTGGAAACGTAACTGTTACTATCACTAGAGTATTTTTAAAAAATCGTCTTTTGTTAATGCCTCTTATAAATGACTCACGCATTGGTATCATGTATATTAATAATAATAAAGCCTTAGCGAACCCAAAGGTAAAGACAGTGAGAAGGATAATAGTTTTGTGAATTCTTACTTTTAAGTTTTTGGACAGAATGCGCTAGGTAAACGATTTCAAGGTAGAAAAATAACAAATACATTCCGTTTTTTATCACACTTTAATTTCTTCATCAATTTCGTTTTTTCTAGTTATCATAGAACCTAAATACTTGAAACTATGAACCTGTTCAAATGTATTCCCTCCTATATTTATATCGCCGAAATAGCTTCCATTTTTATTGTTAAACATATATTTTGTTTCATCCGTATTTATTTTGAGACCTAGTTAGTTCCTTACCATCATATATATTACATATCAATCAAAGAAAGTACTTACATTTATTTTAATGACCAGATGTAAGAGTGCCATAATCGTTTCAGCACTTATTCGATTCAAGGTATAAACTTCAAAATAATGATCCAATGATTTATCATCATTCTCTTTTTGACAATAATCCTATAGGCATATTCTAATGTACACTTGTAAATATAGCGAGAAATCAACTTAAAAATAACATTGTTTCTGACATTGCAGATACTTACGTTTTAATTAGAATACTCGGTTGCTTCTTGTTGAGCCATAGAGAATGGGGCAAGGCTCTGAGCCATGAAGCGATTTCCCGGCACGGCTGATGAACTGCCAAGACAGTTATTCAACAACAAGAGATCGCATTGGCTCTTGCTCAGCTGTTAGCCCACCTGTCCTCTTAGAATGAATCATCATCACTGGGGTCTGTTCTTCAAAATTAGCGCCTTTACAAATATAACGTATTGTTTTTCCCATTGCATACAAATAGATATAGAGGCACAAATACAGGTATGATGAAAACCAGAAAAGGTACTCATCAGCTATGCAACTAGTTGAAGCCGCAACAAATCGACGAATACTTTTTGCAGGAAGCTCCAAAGAAAAACAAACTGATTCGGATATAAACATTTATTTAGTTTGGCTAACTTTCAACATAAACATATGTATGTGTTTTTACATATATATTATATTATTGATCTTCGGCCACCCGAACCCTTTCCACGTTTACTTATCTTGGGATACTGCTTTCCAGTTTGCTACGTACACTTTCTCAGTTTTATTGATTCTGTCTATCCATCTGGTTTTTGGCCACTCACGCAGTCTCTTGGCTACCATACTGGCATTCATTGTTTAGAGGCGTCCTGATGGATGGCTTCGTGCCACATGACCCGCCCGTCTTAACCTCCTTGCCTTCAGATCATGAGATATAGACTGACCAGTGTCTGTAAGTAGTTCGCTGTTAGTTCTTCTCCTCCGTATGTTAAGGCTCTGATCCGATATCGCTCATGTAAACATAAACATATAGTTAAAATAAAACATTTAGAAATAAAATTAATAAAATAAATAAACAAATTTACAAAAATAATTATACATAAAATAAAGTACTAGGTAAGGACTATTTATTGCGGTGGTGGCTCGGCTGGATCAGAGGCGAGATGAGATGATCCTGAAGTTAAGATGACCAACTGTTGAAGCGAAGATACAAACCCTGCGTTTCTTTGAAATGTGAGTCCACATCCAACACTGGCACAGTAATGTATTCAAGAGTCATATTTTAATTGAATTAGTCACTACAATGGTCCTCGTCAAACGCAGTGAACTCTATTATATTAATCACAATTAACAGTCATGATGCATTAGCACCAAAATGGACACATTACACTGCACGGGGTCTGGTCGTAGGTTATAACGATCTCAATTAACAATTAAAATCCATTTGATGCAGGCTAAACTAACACCGATCAGAAATAAACTGTAATAACCAAAACTAATAATCATAATGTTTTTTTTTTTTCTTATGTCGGCCCAAAACTCCCGCTGGAGTCCTACACTGACCCAGTTGTTATATTATAAAAGAATGGAGATGAGGATGTAAATTGTTATTATTTGTTTATTTAATTTTTAAAAATCTACTTAGGATTCTGCCATAAATTTGCACAACGCCTGAATAGTAGCCCTATCTAGATCTGCCCGCCCTTGGAGGAAAACGCTATTGTTTTGGATGAGGGGATTTTTAATCCTGTATTTATCATATCTAGTGCAATTTCCAAGGGTCCTCGATAGAGTTTCATGTCGAACATTTATCATTTTTTTAATATTAATTAGTGTCAATCCGTGCTTTGTTCGATCATGGTTCATTATTAATCTTGTAAGTAAGACTATATCTTTTCTGTTTTACTTGACACAAGTGTTAGAGAACCATGGGCGTGGAGAGACATTAGGTTGGATAGTGAAATGATCTTTACCTTTCTAACTTGACTCCCACCCTGACCTATACTGCCATTCACTAATGAAGTCTTTTCTTAACCATCTAAAAATTTCCTGTAATGGCAGTTTCGCATTTTTCACTCTTCCCAAATATCGTTTTGCTATCTTGTCAAGCTCATTGCCAAATAAATTTGTTATTTGATAAACCATGGACTTCTTCAGTTATGTTCTTTGTTAGGTAAGATGAAATATTTTTTGGATGTATGTTTTTGAGTGAATTTTAATTTTAATGAATTACGAATTTTGTATTCTTGTGATTTCTGTTTGCTATTTTAAAATCTTCAACGACACCGTATAATTCAGCACTGTATATGCTGAACTTGGTGGGGAGGTTTATCGATGTATCCTGGTTATATTAGACATCATATATCCCGACTGCAGCTTTGTTTTTATCTTTAGATGCATCTGTATAAATTTTTATACTTTTCTGACAATATTCCTAGTGTTTTCTGTTTTAGAACTGTCAGTGGATAGTGTATTTTGGTCAAATCTGATTGAAATAGTTTGGGATTGCGTTTTATGTCAATTTGTGACTTTGTAATGGGAGTACATAGGCCGAGTGGTCCGGGGTTGATTGCAAGTGTGTTAAATAGATGTTTTGTTTCTTGGGCTATGATTCCTACTTTTGGAATGTATAAAGTGCCGTTTCGAATAGCTTGATATAGAGAGTGGCAACTGTTAGAGGCCACTTTTAAAATTATAATGTTCACACAAACATTAATTTGCTTTTAAATTTGATTTTTTTTTTTAAATACGAAATAATTAAGATAAACTGGATAACTGGATGGACGAATCGGCATCTAAAATAAAGGAATAAATGGCATAAGAAGTTTTAGGTTTTTTCTCTTTAAAAATAAATAAATAGTAAATCAGAAGCCAAAGATTAAATAAAACGGATCGATAGAATTATATTAAAACTTATCTGAATAATTTAATTTTTTTAGAGAATGTTTTAAGAAGCAAATATACAGGCTTTTAAATTTGATTTTTTTTTTTTTTTTGTCATGTTTTGAAAAAGTGCCATCCATTTGCGGCACTGCTGGTCTAGAAACCTGCTAAACCCAAAGTTTTTTAAAACTCTTTACTAATGGTGTTAAAGGAAGTTTCAGTTATATGATAAATCAACCCAATAAAAAAAAAAATAAAAAAATAATAATTTGATTTTGATAATCAACTATTTTCCACATGCTTGTAGGAGGTTTTATAAAATTAAAGCAGGCTTAATTCTTCGTACGGTTTTTAAAGTTAGCAAAAGTAGTTCCGTAACATTAAGTATTTTCAATAATTACAGAAATAAATATAATGAATATACATAAGGCCTAGGATCCAACCTTTTTATGTTTTTGGCATACATAAACATATAATGTTTTATTTGAATATTATTAATAATAAAAGAATAATTGTAACAACCATGAGACGAAAATGCATTTCGAAGATTATTACTACTTAGGCAATCAAACAAATACATAATCTACCGGATGGACCTCCGATAAGATAGGGTTTTATTTTAAAACCGATGTGTCGGTCTCCTACTAATCTCAGGATATCCATGTTTAGTTTACTTTATATTCAGGCGCAACTAAGCACTTAACTGAAGGATCAGGGACGAAGCTCCTACCGAAAACATACTCTATTTTTGTACTTAAACCTTACAAGTACATGGGGCAGATTAGAACCACAGGAAGCATTAAAATTAATTTTAGCAACAACCTTTTATATTTAAACAGCTTTGAAACCAACTTCAGAATGAGATTTGACTATAAATTACGACTGTATAAATTATTTCTTTATCGAATTACTGTGCGAATATCCAAACTTACTGGCATGTAAATAGCAGCTGGAAACATAAAATTTTATCATGTGAAATTGCGAAAACTTTGCTAACTTATTTATCTGGAATTTATTCAATTTGGCCGATAACATTTACGATCCGAAATAGAACTTTTTAATTAGTATATACATCGATTTTTCCACCGTTAAAGTTTCATCTAATAAATATTATAGTATCTAGTTTGTAGTCTCATAATAACACTATTTAAAGATTAGAAGTCTTCCTAGGTTCCATGCCATAAAACATTCTCTAAAAAAATTAAATTATTCAGTTTATATCAGTTTTAATATAATTCTGACGATCCATTTTATTTAACCTTTGGCTTTCTGATTTACTATTTATTTAGTTTTAAGGAGAAAAATCCTAATACTTCTTATGCCATTTATTCCTTATTGCCATTTATGCAATTGATTATTTCGTATCACACATCCACCTAATTTTAAGGAATTTGTCCAATAATGACACTTTCTAGTAGATATTAGAATGTTCAGTATGTAAGTGGACAGTTAGTACGTAACGTCATCCATAATGTAGAAATAAATAATAAATAAAGTATAATATTGTAATAAAAAATGTTTGGTTAACCCCAGTTCATATAAATCAACCCTGCCAGCTTATTCTTGGACTTAGAGGTTTTTAATGTTTTAAAATTTAAAAAAAATTGTTATTGAAGGTTGGATCCCGAAATAAACCAGCGCATGTCTGTGATAATGCAGCAAATGTGTACTACCGACCCCGGAACGTAATATTCGGCATAAGGGGTGTGAAAACAAAGATGACGGTATATAAACAAGTCTTCATACCTATGCTCACATATGCAACTTTAAGTGGGCCTAGTATAAAAGAATTCGAAAGCCGTTTATAACCCATAGAAATGAACTTTTTTAGGAAAGCCCTCGGTGAAACTATATTCAATATAGAATTAGAGAAGAAACAGGGTTGGAACCTCTTATAAAAATATATACACGGAAAAAAACTGACGTGGTTCGACATGTGCAAAGAATGCCGATTGATAAACTGTCAAAAAGTATTTAGAAGGCAAAGACTGAGGGAAAACGACCATGGAGTGAATGAGAGAACCTCATTTCAAAACTTACAAGAAACAGATGTACAATAAACAATAAGTTTATTAAGTATAAAGTCTTATACGATAAGTATAATAGGTAGTTATCCATCTTAAATAGTAAAATATTCTGAGTAATTCAATTTCTGGTTGGCATGCCAGCAATAATAATATTAAATTCACGAATTAACGTTATTATCGAATGAATAAAGGGTATTATTTATTCATTCAAGGTTATTATTATCGATTATAATTATTTATAGGGCAAACATAGCTTTATGGATTGGCACAATTGCGCAATCGTACGAATTATCTTTTGTGTCCCGATGCTTCAACTTATTTACAAATTATAAATATTTCTTGTGATTTGGAATCCCAACCTATACCATGGGTTTCATAATTAAAAAATGCATGAGGAGTAACTTAATAAGTGTAATGTGAAAATTAACATTCACAACATTAAAATTCAGTGCTTAACTGGAGTTTTAAGACGGTACAGACTCGGCAGACTTCTTTATTATAGGAGTAGTGGCCAAACAACGCAGAACATTTTTCTTGTTTCTCTAGTTAAAACTATCATCTTCGTTAAGTATTTAGGAAATCGATCGGGCTTGCATAGAATTTGTTAGTAATGTCGCCCTTTACAGAAAATACAGATTTCAGATCTGGAGTGCGTGACTACACCCAGTGTAGTACAAGAGCCAGGAAGAAAAACAGGCGGTTATTTCATCCCTATTTTCGATTACTTCAATAACAACTATGTATAATTACTAGACAAAATTATGAGTCTGCCAAGAAAAGGAAGGGGAGATAAAAAAATTGAGGTTATTTCTAAACGTTATAAAAAATTACTTTTCATTCGGATCTCTATATCTTTATTACTACTTACAACACTAGAAAACCTAAGTGTACATTATTTAAAGTAGAGCAAATTTGCTGAAATATAAGCCCCGTTACGTTCAATAGTTCTCGGGATGTAGCTTTTTAAAAAGCAGCAGTTCATAAAAATGTTAGTAAAGTAGTTAGTGAATTTATTTTGAGAAATCTATATCTCAGGAACTATGTGATGTATAGAAGTCTATCAGCCCTCAAATATGTCTAATATGCATCTGAACGTCTCATGCTTATTCAGATATAGATTTCTCAACATAAATTCACTAACTACTGATTTTTCATTTTCATAAAATGTTGCTTTTGAGAAATCTATATCTCAAGAACTATCAAACGTAAATAGGTCTATTAGGGCTCATATTTTGGCAAATTTACTATACTTTAAATGATGTTCTCATAGGTTTTCTATTGTTGTTGGTAGTTTTAAAAATATGAGACCTCCGAATGAAAGATTAATTTTTTTAATGTTCAGCCATAATTTTTTTAATAACAGCCACCATTTTATATTACCCCTATCTTTATTCGGCAGAATCATCAATTTTGGCCAGTAATTATAGATATATTTCAATAAAGTAATATAAATGTTAATTTTTACATTTCATTATTAAAATTGGACACATTAATTAATTTATGAATTAAATAACCCAAACAATAAATAACAAAACATTTTTATACGTGAATATCTCCTTAACAAAGCGCCTATCTTCATAAAGATTTTTCCCCCCATTTTTTGAGATCCGTAATTTATATTTTTAGTCAGGACACTAAACCGTGAAATGCTCTGTATTTAAACATTAAATATGTTCGCAGAACATATATTTTAGTGACGATTTGTAAGTTTGGCTCGCTATGAAGTAAATCAATGAAACGACCTTAGCAACTGGCAGAACAGCTCCGAAAGCAGAGTGATGACCGCACTGGAAACTAAGAACCTTACATATATTAATAGCTAATAACTACCTCAAGGATGGACGGTAACTGGACCGGTATTTAATATTTATGCTGTGTAATTCGGTTCCGCTCTTTGAAGGGAGTTGCAGACGACGCATATCAACCAGTCGGGCTGGAGCTGCCTCGGGCGGCTTCAATGGAATGGATGTCGCCTCTGGTGGCATTGGTTAATAACTAATGATTATTTGCATTGGAATAGCTTTAGGGGAACAACAAGGTGTATAGAGCGGTACATTATTATTCAGATTGCTTGATTGGTTTGACGTTAACATTCAATTGGCTTATTGTTTAGCCTCTAGTTAGTATCCTGTTGTTTGTTGCGTTTCGGCACATGTTGAAAAGGAACATAATTCAGTATAAGTTTAACACTAGTATAATTAAACTCGAATGGATCAATTTTATCTTAACTCTAAAAATGTTATACTTTTGCATTTAACTTTAGTTTGTAATTTGAATAAAATTTACTTTTCACAGAAATAGCCGGTTTGGTTTAATATTTTAAAAAATGAACCTTTGAAGTTGACAAAAAAAATAAATTAATTTAACACCTCATAAAAACTGTATGTTTTAATTTAAAAAAAAAAAAATCGTCCATCCACCGCTCGCACTGCGTAGATCTTTTCTGATACTTCTGGCCCTGTATCGCGTGAAGAATTTTTATTTAGGACGTAATGCAACAATGGAATTGTCGATTTTGGTGAAACTATATATATATTCTCTATATGGTAACCCCATAAAGAGGTGGTTTATTTCTTTTATACATGTTCCATGCCATGAAGGCATACTACAAATATTACATCTTTACAATACCAAAGATTTGAGTATATATTGTTACATTGTTTATAATAAACAAAACAAAACATAAAAAACACATAACTAATTAATAATAAAAAACAAGAAAGAAAAAAATCAACAAACAAAACAAGATGTTTTAGATTGCCCTTCTGTAATTGGTCAGCTGGTCAATTTATTTTTATGAATTATAACAAGTCTGTCTTAGAATTAGTAAAAAGTATGTGTGCTGGTTAA
>NW_027115565.1:221180-235458 GCF_000696795.3 Halyomorpha halys
ATATAAATCTTTTCCATTGAGGTAACATTTTTTTCGAAATTTTTCACTTTTCCGAATTCATCAGATCTTCAGATCTGAATCTCCTAAAGACCTAAAGGGAACCCCAGGGATGGTAAGATGACAGATAGAAAAGGACAATGAACCTAAAAAGGTCCTGAATTAGTATTCCTTCGCGATAGGACAGTAATGCAGCTGGCTGCTCTTTAGTATCTCCTCTTACTTCTGGCCCATCTATTCCTCCTCTTGAATAATTCTCTCAGTATTGTCCTCTTCTTTATGCTAATCCTTTGTCACTTATTTCCCTACTTCTTTTTTTGTCTGTATTAATGCTATAATCTTATTTTTGTGAAGATAGACTGCTCTTTTGAAACTTGATTGACATCAAACTAGTTTATTATTTCCTACATATCAAATTCTATTACCTACTGTTTAGAAAAAGTAATGTCTTAATCATTTTTAACATTTGAAATGAAGAGTGTACTCATTGTGTACAAAGCATAATTAATCCCATTATTTATCATTTTTAAAATTATGTTTTCCATAGAATTCAAGGTCCTTTTTAATGAGGTGCTGGCTCGACCCTTCAATATTTACTAGATATAATGTAATATTAGTGTTCAGATTCAAAATGGGAAAATTCTATAATAAAAATACTGGACAATATTTCACTAAATGATGAGTTTCCTATCAAAAGTTAGTTTAGTGATTCCTCCATAATAATTTATGCTCTGCGCTTTTTATTAATATTAGTGATTACAGACCTAGAAATTCAAAACGCAATATAAAAATTAAATGATTATAAATTATATAAATAATTCATAATGATTTAATTATACGTTCATTACAATTAATTATTACCAGCGAAATTTCTATGTATGAAGATTTATAAAATAGCCATTATCTCATTTATCTTAAAGCTTAAAATCTCGATCGTTAGGAGTTAGGATGCATGTCTTCGCCTTAAAAAACCTAGCGGCCCCATCGTTTTCGTAATCTTAAGTTTGCGTGACGACTATCTGACAGCTAGGAAGTCCATATTTCGATTCTCGAATCCTCCCAGGATAGTTCTGAGAAAAGATTTGTTCTTCAACAAAATTCTCCATAGGAGATACAGGAGGTTGTGGGAATCGAATATCGGATTTGAATTTACTAAAGAAAAAAATGAATTTAAAGTATTCCCTACGTTAAATAATTTGCAAAACCATTTTTGTATATCGATGGGAACCCTTTTCATACCCCCTTCGATGATAATATCCAATTAATAGCAGATATGTACCTACTTCTAGATCACTTTCTGGTTCAGAAAGATAGATTAATTTAAAGGCATAGTAAATGTGAAACCAATTATTTATTGTAAAGAAGAATAAGGTCTCTATTGTACGGTCCGATTATACCTTATTTTCAAGTTTCGCAAAATTTCATTCCTACTTACCAGCAGTTGAAGAAGCAATGGTTAGCAACTTAAGAAATCCATCTTCTGCTTGGATCAGACTGGAGCCCTAACGAATACAAGACATTCTGCTATAAACTTTATATTTATCAATTTTTATATTATTATGTATTTTATTATTGTTTTTATTATTGTTTTTCTCTTTGTTTTCGTTATAAAGTCAAATATGTTATATTCGTTCTATAAATATTAATTGTTTTTTTTGTTTTCTTCATTTCTTTCTTTCATTCTTCAACTACATATTATTTTTTTAATGATTTATTATTATTGTTTTAATTTATTTAATAATTATTACTCTGTAAATAGTTAGGGTCATCTATTACTCGAGACTGAACCCTCTCATTATCATATTTTAAAAGGAAGTCGAATAGTGATAATCGTGAAAGACCTATTAGGCCGTTCTTGTAATAAAAAGGATGCAAAACCTTATTTTGACAAAACATTTTTTATAATGATACTTATAACAATATATTGGGTCTGGGAAAATATTTGTAATTTTCAGTGAAAATTCAATTATTTTGAAAATCTGTATGATCAAATCAAGTTGAAATGAAAGCGCGACTTTTTGATCTACCTTCGGCATAAAGAAAAAAAATAAGAAAATAACAGTGGGGAAGACCTGGAAACGTACAGTGAATGAATAGTCAGTTATTGAAATATTCATTATTATTTTTTATTTTTTTTAACTTTTTTCTCATATAAATGGAAAAAGTTGTCCCAGATAGAGACTTGGAAAATGCTCTGGATATCAAAGTATCGCTTCTTGTATGCTTTATTTACTTGTAATTTTAATTATAAAAGAGGAGAATAAATATTTAGCCAAGTAGAGTTATGCACTTAGAATAATTCATGGTTTAATAAAATAAAATAAGATAACTGCAGATACTATGATTATTAACACATCGAAAAAATATTTATATTCTATCAGAATATTGTACATTTCTTAAATAAGAATAAAAAACTTAATCATGGGCAATCTTTTGTTTCATATTTTACTTTGCAATTCTTTAAAAATCTACAAAAAAGTTTTAGTATGGTCGTATTGAACAAACTGTACCCTTCAAGGTCATTGTCCCGGCCTTCAAACTTCCTCAGACAAACAGTCTCAAGAATTTAATAATTAATTTCTGCTTCGAGGAATCAGCAATTAAAAAATGATAGTTTGTTCGACTATCTCAACTATCTTCCTAGTTGTAATTAAATATGATTAACTCCCATATAAGGATGTTTTATTATTATAAAACCTAGTTTTATTTTCCTCAATTATATATGTGATTTATCGAGCTTAATAGTTTAGTTTAATTTTTTTATTTTTTCAAGTTCTTAATGGGAACCCGTGGCTTCAATAAGCAGTAATTATAAACCAACGTAAATTAAGCTATGTATCATTTTTCCGGACAAACATTTTATAAAGCTAATTTATTTATTAGTTTTTGATTTTCTTTAATTGGTAATTTTATGCTTTTTAAAAATACTGTTTTAACCTATATTTAAAAAGAAAAATCACTTCCTGAATTCATTAAGTTAGATGGAGTAGAATAATTATTCAAAAATCTCACTTGGGATATTGTTTTTAGGGCCTTTCACCATATTAAATTCTTTTTTGTTTTTTTAATTTTTCCCCTCTTTCTAAAAACTTTTTTTTGAATCATTTATATGGTATATAGGATACTTACTTTCCAGATATTTAACGAATAGTTCAGGGATGGCCATTGTTCATTAATGTTATGAATTTTTAATGAATATCATTCGTTAGTAATCATACAAATATAATCTAAAGAGTTGATACGATCTGTTATTAAATTTTTGTATTTCACGGGTTTAAATTACTTGCAAAAAAAGTGAAAAAATTCAAGCCTTCTAGTTATACAGATTTTTCATGATACCTATGAATATAAATGTCATGAGGTTTATAAAAGAAATTATCTTTTCTTAAACAACTATCAAAATAAAAAAAGGTTTAAGGTTGGCTGGAGCATATTTGTAACCGATATAAAAAAAAAAATTCAGTTCTCTATGAAGCCATCAAATTGTTTTCTGTTGAATTCTGATAACTGCTATCAATAACGATGGCACATATAGAGTCTGTAAAAAGAAAGAAGACCTGTCATTATTAATTTCACGTTCACAGACATTGACGTTTTTGAGATAAAGTGAGTGAGTGATTACAAACATCGCTAGGTTTTATTATATTGAGTTAGAGATAAAATGGGGTTTAATGGAAAGTTGCACATAATACTTTACGAGGACGAATCGGTTCACGTTATCGTTTCCAATATTCTTCGGATTTTAATTAACTAATATCAGATAAGTAATTATTTTTCTAAATTGTGGTTATTACCTCAAAAGATATATAGTTTCGGTGTTATTCGAAAAACTATTTTTTTAAACCCTATCATTATCACCTTTTCACTGCATAAAGGGAATCGTCATTGAAATTTTCAATTTCATACTCATTTTCGTCGAGTAGTAATTAATACATTGATCCGAGAGCCTAACAGGTGAGTAAAAGAAGTTATTTTATTACATTTTATTACTTTAATGAATACTATACATAGTTAAGAGTAAAAAATTGATGACTCTAAGAACCATAGTTAGAGGAAATAAACAATAACAGATGTTTCGAACATACGAAAAATTTATTTTTTAGTACTATTAGTTAATGAAAAAAAACATTAATTTTATGTCAGATAAAGATTCAATTACTACCAAGCGATACCGTAGATGTCATTAAATATTTAATTATTGAAGATAATTTTATCCCTTGAAGTTTATTTTATTCCAGAAAAACCTAAATTGTTCGTTCATTTTTCATTCAGAGCTTCATATTATCTAGACTAAAAAGAACAAAACATCAAGAAATCAATATTTTGTGAATTTATTTTGGCAAAAAACATAAAAACTTCTACTCTTAGGAAGAAAAACGTCATAAACTATTTTATAGTACATTTAACAAGCTTAAATTTGAGTGTTAATAGACATCTTTATGTGTAGCGGTTTTTGAGATATATTTATTCATACATCAAACATTATTTTTGAACAACTGAGAATCAGCATTTTGTGATTGGCAAGCATTGCCAATATCATCAAAACTAATACGCCTAAAAAGATAAAAATATAACGTTATAAACGACTTAGTAGTAAATTAAAGTAAATTAAACTAGGTTTAATTTGAAAACTAATAGACATATGTACGTATAGTAATTCTGGAGATATAGTAATCCCAAAAATAAATCCACTAAATACTTCATTTTCTTTATGAAATATTTTTTTTCAACAGTATTTATCTCGGGAACTAATGAATGTAAAAAGTTTTAGTAAGTAGGGCTCATATTTTAGAAAATTTACTCTACTTTTAATGATGTTTTATCAGGTATTTTATTGTTGAAGGTAGTTTTAAAGATACGAAGCTCCGAATGAAAAAATAATTTTGATAACCCTTTTAAAGCAACCGCCATTTTCTATTCATTCATACAACATATAGAGAAAAAGAAGAACGAAATAAAAAACAAGAAAAAAAAGTAAATAACAATAGCACTCAGAATAAAAAAATGTAAATAAAATAATGATGATATAAATTAAAATAAACTAATTAAGCATTTCATATATAATATTTTCACTTTTATGATAGCAAGGTTTAATAGTGTTAAACTGATTAAAATAAAAAGTTTTAATATCAATGAAAGAGTGGCAAAATACAGTAATTTTACCTGAAACTAATGATGTGGTCAGAATAGCCTCCAAAAAGTTTTTAAAATATTTTATGTGTTTCTAAATTGGCATTTAATATTGTCCTTGAGGATGGCGGAGTTGGGCGAAACGTCGGACTTGGACAAAATAAAGAATGTTTTTAGATTTTGATTTGGATAAATTGATTTTATTTAAACGTAAATAAGTACGTTTAAATAAAAATATCAATTTATAAACCGTATAATTATATAAAATTCATTAAATAATATCAAAATTATTACGTCTAAATTGTGCAAGATAAAGGAAATTGAATTCTAGTAATAACAAAATAAAAAATCGTTCACTACAAGATTGCAATTAATGAAATAAAATAACGATAATCAATGGTACTTGTACTTCTATATTTTCTTATTTGAATTGACTAGTTACTTTAAAAAAATCTCAAAAACAAAATTTCGGTAACAATTCTCAGAAATTTAGTGTATTTCACTCGAATCTCTGCGATTCAGTTCTACAACTCTGACCGGTGAACCAGAAAGATATTATGGTTATAACCTAATAAGGAAAATAAGTGGATTGTTTACCAGAGAAGATTGTATTAATGCCCTCAAATTTATTACTGAAGTATCAACAACTCAGATTTTCTAATGAGTCAAAGTGGACTAATTATACACACAACTCTTTTGAAATTTTCAAACGTCCTTGTATCAGATATAGCTTCATTACCCGCAATCGTAAAACATTGTAGGGCGCAATTAGTCTATAAAAATAAAGTTTAATTTGTTTACCACCATCATAGCTATGTTATTAGAAAGCTTTTTATGAAAATATATGTTTACCTCATTTAGTCTTTTCATACACTTCTGATATGAAGGTTCATTAGCAATTACTATCTTTCCTCAATTCTATTTAATTTACAAGAAAACCCGTCATTATAACATGGTATTGTGTAGAAAATTGTTTAACAATGGCGTAAAATACCAAAAATAACATATAATAATATTTTGTTATAAGTTAATGATATTAAATAAAGATGTAGAAGTAAAAAAAGTTAAATGTAACAATATTGGTAAATGTTATAAAAGAATTAGGCGTCTAGTTAAAGAGATGTGTATAAAGGCAGTATTAGAAACTAAAATATAGAATGGTAATACGTACTTCAGAATAATGAGAGAAGATAATGCGTTTATGGTGGAAATAGAAGTAACGCTAAAGGTGGAAATAAATGCCTTACTTCCCTATTTATTTATATGTTTACATTAAAAAAAAACAACAATAAAGTACTCTTCAATATTCATGTGAGTAATGGCTCCGTTAAGGGGCAAACAGTACTTTAATGTTAAAAAAAAATAAATAAATAATTTATACTCTTGTCTTCTATACATCTTTATTTAGGTATTGTTTAGTACCTGATCCGTTTTAATTTCTAAGTCATATAAATTTAAAATTAATGATAAATAATATGGGTTGCAGTTCATTGCATAACAATGAATTAAATAATTAGAGGCGTAAATAAATAATAAATTAAAGCTTTCTGGAAATTAATATTATCACATCATATTATAAACATTAGGAAAGAGTGAGGGCTGGAGGCGAAGAGGTAGTGGGGAAAAGGAAAGGGAGAAATACAGAGCGGACGATTTTGATTAAAATCTTCCCTACAAGTAGAGTTACCCACCACTATATAGACCTATATGATACACCTAGATATTAATAAAGTATAATGTTTGATACTATCCAGTAAACATAATTGATTAAATGAGCGTAATTGTGAGAATTAATATATCATCATTTCGTATCAATTATAATTATCATTATTATCATCAGATATCATTTGAAGATCTCTCCCCCAAAATAGCTTTTAAATGACATTTCTTTAATTATTTTCTAGGTTAATTAAAACGTTTTAGCTTTGAACATATTTTCAATTTTTTGGAGCCTGACAGTCTTCGTCAAGAATTAATTACTGATTTATAACTGGCACTGGTTAGATAAGGTCGAAAAAAGTTTTAACGCAGGGAAATCGTTTAGAACCTTTCTAAAGGAAGTTCCTTCTTTGATTAAAATAATTATATTACTATGAAAGAGACAACCTACACGAAATTAGTCGTCTTACGTTTTATTCACTTATGTTCTTTATTTTTCTTAAAAATATTTCTATTTTAATTATCATTATAAGTTTTTCTTATCTTTATAACTTCTATAATTTTATTTTATCATTGTTGTTATTATTTTATTTATTGTTTTTATTATTTTGTCCTGCCAACATCGTGTCAAAGTATATTAAACACTAGTACCCATTGCTCTTGATTTGATAGTATATAATTATTATTCCATAAATATTTTTTTTAAAAAAACTGAAAACGAATTTTATTCGGATGTACAGGGTTAGATTTTTATTATTTATTTTTTACTGGGTCATAATGATGGCAACGTCTGGTTTTTGAGAATTTTTTAATCTTCTAACCTTCTCCATCGCCCTATACTCTGCAATTATCAATGGAATGGGTTAATGCTTTTACCAGAACTGATAGTAAGCTAGATGTTAAGTCGAATTCATATTGGGGACTTTTTGATCCGAAGATTACTATATTCCTAACCATTTTTTCTTTTTTGTTTTCTTATAGTTTTTGAAAATTTAAGAATAGAAATAACCCAGGAAAATTTTTTTTTTCAGAATTAAATGTCCCTAAGAGTCCCTCTTCATGATCTAACGAATTGTTAATGATGTTTCAGCATCATGACATTTTAGTCACTTCAACCGGTCGAGGAATCTTAATATATAAGGATAAAATTTTAATTACGTAAACCATAAAATTTGAATTAATCAAAACAGAAAAATCTGTAAAAAAAAAAAAAAAAAAAAAAATGTTCTCCGTTTTTGGCGATCTACGCCTACAAGACGCATTGGACCAAAAATTTGAATTAATCTTAAAGTCCGATTTTCTATTAGAGTCTTTGTTTCTCATTCTATTGGAAATTCTAGAACTATGTGCGGTGGAGAAGGTTAAAAAATTATCAAACTTGGAAAAGAAAAACCAAATGCTGGTGTAAACAATTTCAAAGATTTAAGGAATTAGGAGGGGCGAACTTTTGTATTGTAACATCTTTGTACTTGGCTGATGAATGCTTTTTTGGCTAATAAATATATTACTCATCAATAAATACAATATAATACGATCTGTATCTATAATGTAATATAGTTAGTCATCGTATTATTGTAATATTCTGCGTCATTTTATAGAAACTCTCTTACTGCGCATTAATCTTACTCTATTAGAAAACTGTGATGGGTCATTTTGCGCTGACGCTAACAGAATCCTTCCTTTTTCTTGGTTCGGTCCCTTATAGTTTACTGTTATTATGTTTACTGGTTACTTTTATGGTATCTGTGATTTCTTGCCCAATATATTCTACTCAATTTTTATAGGAGGTCCTAACGAAATTTATTACTGTAGTATTTTTTGAAGATTGTTTGTTGTTTAACGGAAGTAGATATCGTACCACCCTCTACGTCTCAACTAGATATTGAAGTACAAAAAAAGAATTATACGTTATTAGGTTCGTAAGTTGTCACGTTTTGTACCGGTAAGAACAGTTGGAAGGTTCGTTTAGTATTGTAAATTCTAACTAACAAAACTAGAATTACCGTATCAGGTTTCACTTTACTAATTGACAAAAAATGGTCAGACTCAGCTTTTATTAAAAATCATTGCATTCGTTTACGACTGCTTATCCTAAAATATTCAGTCGAAATAGTAAAATAAACTGTCATTTAATAAAACAAGAGATTTTATTACATGTCGTTGATAAAACTATTTTTAGAACTGTTTTTAAATCAAATAAATTAAAGAAAAATAAAATTAAAAAATATTATAACTTTTTTATTTATTTGAAGAAGTAACAATATATTCAAAGAGGATCGTACTGTATTTTTTATCTATTCATAGTAAATGGTTATATAAGAAGGATGTAGTTGAGAGAGCAGACGAAAGATATCATCCATAGAAGAAAGTTTATTTTACAATTAAAGGGATAAGTTGTAACATTTTTCGATTTTTTGGATCTTCAGTGTGAATGAAGGGGATAGGCGCCTGTCTAGCG
This sequence comes from Halyomorpha halys, assembly GCF_000696795.3. Classification (NCBI taxonomy): domain Eukaryota; kingdom Metazoa; phylum Arthropoda; class Insecta; order Hemiptera; family Pentatomidae; genus Halyomorpha; species Halyomorpha halys. The sequence goes on from NW_027115565.1 coordinate 230,425, forward strand.
TGTTCATTTATTTATTTTATTATGTGAACCAGTCGATTTGTGTGTTTTAACTTATTTATTCATTAAATTATTTTATTTTATTAATATTATTATTTTTATTTATTTACTTTTTTAAAACTTATTTATCCATTCATTTATTTCTTTTAACCAAATTTTCATTATATTTTCCTTTTAATCTATGTAGTAGTTTTGTTTTGGTAAAATTTATTTATTTGTTTGTTTTTCGGTAAACTGACCTACTGCTGTGACAAATATTAATGGTTTGATCTCACATTGCCGTCTAATAGTGAATTTGTTTAACGGGTCACTGGAGAGGATCTGAGAGGGTGAATTCGAGAGAGAAAATGTCGAGAAAAAAAAAAAAAAAAAATGAAAAAAGAAAAAAGAAAAAAAAAAAAAAAGAAAAAAAAAAGAAAAAAAAAGAAAAATATGTATACACAGTATAGACACGAAAAGAGAGAAAAAAACGAAACTATGGCGAAAAAACTATACCATCTAATTAAATACAACATAGAAATATACGAAAACGAAATAAGTACGATCACACAAAAAGAACAACCATACGTAATGAAAAACCAGAAGCAGGGGTAAATAAACAACAGCGCTCAATAAAATAACAAACTCACACAAATTAAAAAAGAAGAGACCATGCAAAATACAAAACAAAACAAAACAAAACAAAAAAAAAAAATCGAAACTACATAAAATAAAATATACGAAATCCAACCAACCAATCAAACCACAAATTCAAAATACAAAACTTAACTCGAAGCTAAGAATTCAATACACAATATATACAAATAATAAAATAATAACCTTATAACTTTCTACTTGGTAATTGGAGATGGGAAGGAACAAAAAACACAAATCCAGCAGCTAAAGAGGAGGCCAAAGAGGACGCAACACGTACCGCAAACAACACCAAAATAAAAAAAAAAAAAAAAAAAAACATAAAACAATTGTTTTCATCATCCTACAAAAAAAACAACCCTACAAAAAATGATGGCGGCAGTGTTGTGTGTTTTGTTTAGCTCAACAAAGGTGCTGCCAAATATTTTTAACCTAACAAGGGTGCCACCAAATTTATTTAGCCCAAAAAGGGTGCCGTAGTGAAATAAGTTGGGGAGTTGCTGATCTAGTCCAACTTGACTTTCCTCTTTAATTTTTATTCATCTCTTTAAAGGATTGAGGACTGAAATTTGCAATTTATCTTTTTTATTATACCCATCTACTTATCCATATTTGTGATGTACTGATCAGTGTCAGTGATCAATATAAACTGATAAATAAAACTAATAGATTCAATAAAAATCAAAAGCTAAAATTTTATCTAAACATTCTATATTTCAACAATATTAAATCGTCATATTACAAGGAAGAAAACGGGTCACCATAGTTTTTAATTCAATATAATTAATAGTACTAGCAAAAATTTAATGTACGTATTCTTATGTAAATTAAATAAAATTCAAAAATATGTAAAATTTCTCTATGAGAACCGTATTACTTATTAGATATTATTAGACTATTTAAATTACATTGTTTTACTATTTACTATTATTATTATTATTATATACAATAGTATGACTGACTAGTAGAACTCTAATACCGATTGGCCTTGATTGTAGCATCTATTTATTTTCTTCAATAAATGAAGAAAAATATTCTAAAATAAAAAATGAACTCAACCTCTTTATTGGTACTTATTATAAGCTTTTTATGCCTTTAAGAACTTTAATGACATGCAGTATTGTTTAAAACTAATATTACATTTCATAAGGAAATATAAAACCATAGCATTGCATTTACGGAGGCAGCATTTGATTGTACATGATTGGCGCTTAATTATTAAGCAGTAATTGCCGTCCATTAAAAAAAATGGTACACATTAAGCGGAATTCCATTTAGTGAAACATTCATTTGTAAACCTGTCAGTCAATAGATTGTCGGTGGGTAGTGCCTCCAACATAGTTGAACTCAAATACGAGACAAAGCTGAAATGATTTCAAAAATATTTCTTACAAATAAATGAAATATTACGACATATATCCGCTCATAAAACTTAAGTCCACTTACGTCTTTTAGTTTATAATGAATTTAAGAGACCAGAAGAGACGCAGCGAAGGAAAATAACTATGTCACATTCTTGGCAATGGTTCTGGAAGATATATCTTTGGCCGCTATTGATACTCCACACGTGGATTCCAGGGAAAAGGATACATCACCAATGCATTAAAGGGAAAGAGATGAACAACTTGACTGATTATGACTAAGTTCATAATTAATAAAATTATCACTATCCAGATGTCTGTTTTATATCTGTAGTTAGTGAATGGTTAGTCTCATATCTTTAAATACGTTTTGTATGGTTGAGAGTTCAGCAAGAATTATTACATCAGTAGTTTAAATATTGTTCAGTTACACTATAATTCGATAAGATTGTCAAAAATTTGTAAAATTAGTGGAATCACTATAAAGTAACAGCGAGAAAAAATTTCAATTAATATAATTGTCTAAACCAATTGTAATTACTGTAATATTATCCCGATTCTCAATTACAATTAGTTCTTGTTGCTAAGTAATTGCAATTACAATTACAAGTAATTAAACTCACATGTGAATTTAGTTTATTTGATCCTATTTCTTATGAGCAGAAATGATATAGGTTAAAATTAATCAATATGCACGCGCGAGATCATAAAATCGATTTTATATATGTTTTCAGCTTCTTTTGCATATCTTGGAATAAATGTAAAATATATTTTTCCCATATTTTTGTTAAGTATTTGTAATGAAAATTACAAATTATTGTGTTATAATTACTTGGTATTCTAAGGAAAAATATAATAATTACTTATGAATTTAAATGGCAATTGCAATTACTTTGGCCCAGCTAGTAATTGTGATTGTGGTTCTAACAATTACAATTACATCAGTTAATCGAGTTATTATTCCTGCTATTTCAAAATTCATAAATTTGCAAGTAGTTGTAATTACTATTTGCCCAACTCTGTTTTTTTTTTTCACGTTATGGAAGTAATCTGAAACCTTAAATTGAGGCCTAGAATTCCAAAACTCGTCAATTTTATTGTTATTTTAATTTTTGTAACGGTTTTTGAGTACCAAAACCATTAAAGTGATAATAATAAACTCAATAAAAATATAGATCTCATTTTTTCCAAAGATAAAAAATTTTTACCTTTAAAAGTTATAGATAACTTTACTTAATCTTTGTTGAACAATATTGATGAATTTTAATTACTAAGGCTACTGTTTTTTTTATTTATTTTTGGATCAATGTTGGGCAACATATTGTGAAATAAATAAAAGTTTAAAAGTCTGATTACAAAGAATTATTTTAGAAACTCGTTACTATTTTGATAGATCCGATAAAACTGATTTTTTGAATGAGTAATGTAGGCAACTTAGTCCTCAATATAGTTCGTGTGAAAAAATTCAATATTATATAGTTTTTTTAGTTGAATATAATGCTAAAAATAAAATAAAATTTTTCCTAAATAATAGTAACAATAATTAACTCTTAATTTAGCGGAAATTTTCCAAACACATGGGATTTTAATAGCTAATCTTATATTATTTCTATTCAGTTGTTTTTTGTCATTATCACAAATTATTAAATAAAACACTAGCTCGAATATCAAGAATGGAAACGTTTAAAATGAGGAATAAAATTCTCATTTTGTTGATGATAAGGCATCTTCTCTCCCAAGGGAAATCAAATTTACATATTCGGGTACTCAGTACTCAGTAGACACAGTGACGTGGAAATTTTAATATTAAAATAAAACGTGCATTAAATTAACGAACCCAGAGATATGCTTATTGTTATTAAAATTAATAATAAAATGTTGCATTTATAGTCAGTATTCAAGGTTGGATAACTTTCAGCACCTTTTCCGTTGTCAAAGAAAACTATTTCATAGTGAGTCTTCTAGGTTTATAATTATTGTTTATGTCAATCAAGTTATTATTTTAAATACTAAAGTTAATTAAATATTTTAAATATACCAGTTAAATGAATGTTATTTTATTAAACTTTATTAAAACTTATTAAACTTATTAAAAAATTATTTGTTATACGATGTTAAAACGGTGCTATTTTATTTACCGACCACGTATAAATATAATCAAATAAATTATAAAAAACCATGATGGGTTTCAATAATATGCCTCTAAATAAGGGATAATAAGTTTGTTTATTTATATAAAATATCTTCTTCAGCTTTGTTTTCAATTAGAATAAGAATTTAGGATTGTTTATACAGAATTAGTTCTGACGTTGATTGTCATTAATATTTATGTTTTAAGCAGTTATAAGAACGTTTAATTAAATAATTAATGATCACTTAATAAAACTTACTTAGTTTTTTTTTTAAATTGATCGAAAACGACTGAACAATCAAGAAGAAACTTTTGACTGAAAATCTTTCCACAGAATGTTGCAAAGTAACTCTAGGAGTACGACAATTTGACTTATAAAAAAATCAATGGATATAGGTTATTTAAATAATATTTGTTTTCTTTAACCAGATATGTTTTTAGATAACATATAATTCGCTCCTAATTGAAATATTACCAAAAAAACAAACATACTTTAGTTTATCTAATGACAAAGTAATTAAGTAAAGAATTACTGGGAATTTACATTCACTCAGTTTTTCTTTTCTTTTTTTTTATTCCTATCTAATTTATTTTTTTCGTAGTCTTTCTAATAGAGATCCCATTTTTTTACAAAGATAAAAAATTTTTACCTTAAAAAGTAATAGATAACTTTACTTAATCTTTGTTGAACAATATTGATGAATTTTAATTACTAAGACTACTTTTTTTTTTATTTTGTTTTATTTTTTTATAATAAAACAAAAAGTTTTGCGATTTTTTTTTTATTGAATCTATGTGACAACCCTGTTAGCTTGAGAACAGTCTGGTACTATCTTTGAAAGCCTTCAAAGACAAAATAAATCGATTTTTTTTATCAGATACGTCGCTATTTTTATAATTTAATCAATTTCA
>NW_027115565.1:235558-235835 GCF_000696795.3 Halyomorpha halys
AATGCACAAAAAATATGATCCTTATACAAATAAATAAAATAAAAAATTCATAACTACAATGGCCAATTCAATGTTATAAATTGAAGTAATCAGTATCAATATGTATAACACAAAGCAGGAAATTGATACCGTTCAATGCCAATAGTCATAAACCACTTACTCTATAAGCCACTCTATCAATAGTAGCCATAAAACATCAAAATAAAATGTAATGCATTGACGTAATGTATATATGATATGGTGCTATCGATCCCGTTTCCGGCTTGAAGAAATACCT
>NW_027115565.1:236259-239165 GCF_000696795.3 Halyomorpha halys
GTTTTGAGTATTGTTCTCATATTTTATTATATTTTTTGTATTTAGTTAGTAAATGGCATAGCTACAATCTTCACTGGTATTAGGGAGGTGTATCTAGTGTTATCAGGAAACCGTATGTCAGTTTATTGAGGTCAATTTTTTAGCTATGGTTATGTTGTTGTTTTTTTTCATTTTCTCATTCATTGTCATTGTTTTTGTTTTTAACTGCTATCTTATTTATGGATGGCGTATATTTTATAATTCATTTGTTTTGCCAAAAGTAATAGTTTTTGATTTCGTAGTATAAACCATTTAACTTTTTCCGGAAATTTTTATTATATGTGATATTAATGCAATAAACTATCACTAATTCGAACATTTAGAAGAGGAAATAGTAAGCTTGTTGCTTTGATGAAACCTCTGTAAGCCGGAGAAAACTAATTTAATTAGATCCCTTCTATACTAGGCCGAAAACATTATACATGGCCAACCGCCCTTAAGAAATCGAACTAGGTTTCAGTGTTCACTATAGTTATACGTTTTCCTATTTTCAAGATTTTTCCAAAAAAATTGTTCACTAAGTATTCCCTTTTCCTAGTTAGTAGTAAAATTATTTCAATTATTTAAAATATTACACCATGCTGATTTTATTATATGTCTAATATTATTATGTGTATTATATATCACATTATATATTATTTTAACAATTATTTTTATTATTGATCGCTCAAATTACTCAACTGGATAGCGAAAATGTTTTGAAGTAAGCTGAGCTGAAGTTCTTGAGAATGACTATTTCAATTTTGTTTAGCCTGTACATCAGTGCTTATATAAAAATATTTTGAGCTAAAGATAAACTCTAGACGCTTTCATAGGTTAAATTACAATGTGATATATTAGAAAAATTTGAGCTCAAAATATTTAAAAAATACATCTAGTCTGTCTGTCTCTGAATTCATAACATTTTTTTGAGCGAACGGCTCAATAGATTTCAAAATTTCATGTCTCAAATTAATCAGGCTCGCGGGTTCCCACATAAAAATCGTGGCCCACCTTAAATATGCGTTTAAATGCGGCCCAGCTGTGAGATCCCAGCGGACCAATTCAGAATAAATATAGGTTTACGGATACATGAATTTTTACTTTAAAACTGAAATTATATCTTCCAGTGCGGCTAGATAATTACTTATTATGTAAACTGTTGTTTAAACATAGTCATTATGTATGTATATTTACCAATTATTTGTACTGAATAGACTTTCTTGATAATATTACATTATTTATACTAAACAAGCAAACAAACCTACTATAAATACACCATAACATGATTCGCTTAGTTACAATTCGTTCTACCTTTAGTAATTTCATCAAATGGCTCATTATTAATTAGGTTTTTCGGGATTCATTTGTTGTAAGCTCGAAAAATTTAAATGGTGGTTTCAATCAATATAAACTTATCATGATTTAAATCTTAAAAAGGTAAGGAATATGATTTAATAAACTCATTATTTTTCTTTAATTAAATCTTTAACCCGACTCTTATTAAATGTTTGTTTCTAATTTCGCTTATATTTTAGAAAACTACACCTTATTTTATAAAAAAATATGTAGAGTAATTATCAGATTAAAATCATACTAACTGTGAATTTTAAAAGTTGTTATATAATTATAAACTTTGCTAGCATTTAAAAAAATATATATCTTACCCCTTCACAACTCAGTACACCCCTTAAATTACAAATATTAGAAAAATGGCGGGCCAAGTGGAATAAAAGCTCTCCAAATAAATTAAAAGAAATAAAACGATCAGTAAAACCATGGTCAACATCCTACCAAAAACAGCCGTAGGGAGGAAGTTGCTCTAACCCGCTTGAGAATAGGTCATACTCTCCTCACCTGATCAGAAAACTTCCACCTCCAACGTGCAAATATTGTCAGTCCATTCTCACGATTAGACATATTTTTGAAGAATGTACTCACTATTTGCCAATAATAAACAGGTTAGGACTTGCCCCAAATTTATTAGAAGCTCTCACAGATGAAGAAGCTAAAATTACATTAGTATTAGAATTTTTAAAAGCACATCGCCTTCTTTATAAATTATAACTCCTCTTTGATTTTGTTTTATTTATTTATTATTATTTTTTTTATTTTTTACTTTATCATGGCATAGGCGGTGATGACCAGAGGGTTTTACGCCTTTAAGCAACAATCAACAACAACAACAAAATTATACCTCATTAAATAAAAAATTTAAATGGAATATTTAATTATTAAATCTTTTACCATGTTCCCTAAAATTTTACCCCGGGTTTTGAGTATTGTTCTCATATTTTATTATATTTTTTGTATTTAGTTAGTAAATGGCATAGCTACAATCTTCACTGGTATTAGGGAGGTGTATCTAGTTTTATCAGGAAACCATATGTCAGTTTATTGAGGTCAATTTTTTAGCTATGGTTATGTTGTTATTTTTTTCATTTCCTCATTCATTGTCATTGTTTTTAACTGTTTTCTTACTTATAAATGCTGTATATTTTATAGTTCATTTGTTTAGCCAAAACTAAGGGTTTTTTTGATTTTTCATAGTATAAAGCATTTAATTTTGTCCTGAAATTATTATTATATGTGACATTAATGCAATAAACTATCACTAATTCGAACATTTAGAAAAGGAAATAGTAAGCTTGTTGCTCTGATGTAACCTCTGTAAGACGAAGAAAACTAATTTAATTAGATCCCCTCTTATTACTAAGCCGAAAACATTATACATGAACAACCGCCCTTAAGAAATCGAACTAGTTGCAAGCACAACCTCTGTATTTCGTAGTTAACTATATTTATACGTGTTCCTATTTTCAAGATTTTTTTTTTTAAAATGTTCACTGAGAATTCCCTTGTCCTAGCCAGTAGTAAATTTATATAAA
>NW_027115565.1:239215-246733 GCF_000696795.3 Halyomorpha halys
ACATCACAAGCTGGTTTCTCTTTTATTATATACAAATGCTGGTGATAAAGTTGTTAATTACTTATTATTTTATGGAGCTACAACGCTCTTCACTATATACGACATGGAGAGCTTTCATAAGCCTTGGCTTGCTCTTCTAATTCCAAGGAACCCAATCCTCCTGAATTTATTTTGTCGAAATCCTACTCTCTCAGTTCTTCTTCCTCTGCCTTGATCATATTATGACCATGTTATGAGCGTCATAATTCTAGAGAGTAGATGTATAAGGTTAATCAAACGGAATTCATCAAACTCCCTAGTGACTGTATCTTCTCACTACACATAAATTAAGTATGTGTTACACCACAGTTCGGTTGCATTTTTGTAACTGCGCTAGAACGAATCATATTTTACGTTTAGTGGAAAATGATAAAGTCAGATGATTTTCCTCAACTTTAAGTATGTTTAATTAAACGATTTTTTTTTTAATTTAGCCAAATCTATATTCTTTTAGGAGTAATTTAATGAATGACTCAATGAAATTCTCTATTGAACGCAACTAATTTGGAGATTGAAGATTTTATAGTAAGTGGGGGTTGTAAAAAACTTATGTTTAATACAACTATACAATTAAAAGTAAAAATTCTTCTAAACCAATAAAAATTAAACTCTCTATTATTCGCGAAACTCTACTAATCGAAGTTTTTTTCTTATAATTTGTATTAAGTAGAGTCGAATTTATTAACATTTTTATTCTGAGACTCATGAACAGAACATATGAAAGTTACTAATAAAAATAATATATAAATACCCTATTTATATGATATACATGCTAAAAGAAGATACTCTCTGGCTGGTACGTAGAGTTGCGGCCAGAGTTTACGTGAGCTTGCCATTACTGATAGTCTAGCCCCACTCTTACAATGTGCTGTCAGTGTTGTGCCGGCGTACTGGCGTGTGAGTCGGGTCTACGCTCGGCAAGTGAGTGTCCATTATCGACTGCTTATTCGATCTATTGCGTGTTCACGGTGTGTGTGGTGTTTCCTATGTGATCATGTCCCCTTTACATAATTAAATTGTGATTAATTGGCCTGTATAAATTAGGATGTGCTTAGTTTTTGTGTGACGAGTGTCATTATATTTATTAACATATTCATAAATTATACAATACGCATTTGCATACAGACTCCATTCAGAAAAAGGACAAACCCATTTCTAACATTTCTAGATATTTATTTAATACATAAAACATCTTAGCAATTATAACTCAATTTGATTATTAACCTTAGATTAAATATTTTTTTCACGTCATTTCATATAAATAAATCGATACTGAAATAGCTTTGTTTAATTAAAGTTAAATACGTGATATGATATAAAATTGTACAATTTTAGAGGAGAATAGTATAAACTGAAATTAACCTTTAACAAGTAAGGTCAAATTTATGAACACGACTGTTTTTTATTTTTATCTGTTTTTATTTCATAAATATTGCTATATAAAATAATTACAATTGCTTCGGGCTATACAATTATAAATTATTTTTTTTCAAATTACTTATTATTTATAACTATGTTTTTACGTTTTGTTAAAAATTAACTGAAAGAGAAAAAAAAAATCGTGAAATAAATTCGTTTACAAATCGCTATGATTGTTTTTTTAAGCAATATATTTTTAGTTTTGTTATGTTTATATTTAATTTTTTTTTGTTTTTTGCATAAACATAAATTTTGAAGTGAAATTAACTAAATCTTAATTATTTTTTTAATTACTAATTAAAAATTAAGATCAGTCTATAACTTCCTATATGAACTTACCTTTCATAATTCCTGTACATAAAGATTTTTCTAAATGTTCATCAACTAAAAATGACAAACAATTTTTATTTACATTTTTTTTACACTATTATTTATAGTTTAATAATGCACAATGCTTAATAATTGAGAGAAAAAATCTCGTTGCTTAATATGCATAAAACAGTATACAGAAATAAGCCTACCAAAAAGTATAGATTATACAGTACATGTAAACATTTAAACGGAATTGAAATATACATGCGGGATTTCAAACACTAAAAATTATAAATAAGTAAAATATAAGTTAAAGTATAAATAATAAATAAATAAAGTAATTTAACGTAGAAAGCAAAGAATTCGTGCTTTAATTGATCTAGACTTTAATTTAAGAGGAATCTAATATTAAAATTTCTAGTTTCCTGGAAGTGATGATTAGTACTAAATTCGGAAACTTGGTATTAACAGTTTCTCCTCTTAGCTTCTTAATTATTTATTTATTATCACCTTCATAACTAAATTTGATTAAATGTGCTAGTCAAAACAGCAGGAGAGAATTAAATTTGAAATATCCAGGCCCAAGAAATAATTATTCAATTTATTTGGCTTTTTTTTTTTAAATACGGAACGATATTTTTGAAATACATATTCCATTTATAAACTTTCTCTTGACGGAGATGCAGTGTTTAAAATTATAAAATTACTACTATAATTTCCCCAAACTAAATTGACATTAGTTATTAAAACAAAGCGATATGTTCATCGATTCAAAATAAATAAACAAAATTCACTAAACTAATCGAACCAAAAAATAATACAAATGTTATCAATATTATGCCGGGACAAGCCAATGTAGAAGTAAACATAAACAGAACTGTTGTTTCCTTTTCACTTGTCTTATTTGTTTAATGAATTACCATAGTTCGTCAGTCGCATTAATTTATTTATAAACTAAACCTAAATACGCTATATTAATTTAATTTAGAATGTAATAATGATAAAACCTGTTCTAAATGAAACAGTTTTTCTGTATAATTAAATCTTGAATATACATAAAATATCATATATAAACATATATACATATAATTATTTGGCTAATTATTTATTTTTAATGAAGTAAAGTTTATGGTTACGTAAGGAGATTTTTCACCAATTTTTAAGCCATTATCACTTCCAAAGAATCAATAGTCAATTTAACTTACCATCACTAAAGAAAATAACCACAAAAACATATAAGAATAAAATTTAAAAATGCATTCTTGCTCGTCTTCCTTTTTTTCAAATTTAATATGAAATTTCTCTTCAAGTATAAGTGGTGTAAAAGTTCTTTTCAATACAAATATAGACCGAAATCATTACGAATTATTAATATTTTTTTAACAATTTAATTTTTTTTTATTTGAAATTGCTATTTTATGAAAAGCCAGTTGAAAATTAAAGACGATAAAAAAAAAAACAAAAAAACAAACCTTTTATTCTTTCTTTGACTTTCTGCGTGACTTTCACTACCACTAGTAAACCACACTAAGAAACAAAAACATTTATTGTGAAATGAAGGGATATTATCCGTTAAGGAGCAAAGTAACCCACTTCTACAATAAATAATAAGATTACCGATTTTGATAATGAGCTCATAAATCAATGTGTCCATTAAAATGAAATAATAATAATAAAAGTAGTGTTAAAATTATAAGTGATAAATAAATTACATTTAAAAAAAGTAAATAATGAGTTGTTTTTTTTATTGAAAGCAAACCTTTTGGAGATTTGATTATGGTTATAAAATTACCTGCTTTATAACTATTAAAAAAAAATCTTCCACGTAAATTTCCCTTTCCTTTTTATTCTCATATTTATTTTTTCCGGAATTATTTAATTAACTAACTAAACCATTCCTACGCTCATACCAAGCTTTGAGCTCAATTGGACAGACCGTTTTAAAAGTATCTATGTTTCCACAATACGAACGTATTTTACGTTCACGCATACAAAAGTGAAAATATAGGACGGAATTGGATAAAATCTAATAAAAATAAGCTTTATTAGGATTTTAAGGGAGTTACCTAAAGCAAAGGAAAATTTCTTCTAGCTATTACTTCTTCGAAAAGAAGTCAATTATTTTATAAAATCTATATGCCATAATGATTTGATCGATTTGTCCCGAACCTAAATTTGAATACTTATCGACAGACAGATAAACCATATTTGTTTCTATATGTTTAAAATGTAAACTTGATAAAAGCGAGCGAACATTGTCGATTCTGCAGACATATTTTTTTTTCTATAACGGGTTAAGAGAAAGCATTAAAATCTATTAAATAGAAATCAATAAGTCAACACTAATTAGAAATTTAAATTTGTACAATCAAAAAAATTACTTATACAGCTTATAATTAAAATTATTTTCTTTAATGTCTAATATAAAGTAATCACTATAATATCTAAATTACCAGTTTAATATATATTTTATCAAACGCTTATTTTGAACAATTAGACCGTATATTTAACAATCTCAAACCACTAAATAAAAACTTTAATTTACATAATTATGCAAGCATGCTATTCAATAAAATTTTCATTTAAAGATTATTAAAAAAGATTACATTTTAATTAAGTTTGAAATGATTTGAACGTAACAGTCCCTGATTTTTCACTGTTTTATAAATTTGGATTCTTAAAAAAATTAATTTTTCTTTCTACATGGGAAAGTAACAACTATTAGCCATAATATTTCATTGGAATTTTTATTACTATTTTTCAGAACATACTCTCAAAAGTATTTTTAATGGCTTGAAATATTTTATTTGTATTCTTTTTAACTTCTCAGTCGTTACTGGTGGAATTTTCTTGATTTTCTTATATGGCATTATTTTCTTATGTTATACTTATCCCAGTTAATGTTAGGAAATACATCCGTAGGGAGGGGGGGTTCTTTATTGAACTAGTTACAGAATTTATTGTCTCATATAAACTACTTGATACTTGGATATTCTATAGTTTGGCCCTTAATACGAGAATTTTATTTTATTTTTTTTGCATATGGTAGAATATAAGGGAAGGGTAGAATCGTAATATATGCAATTTTCATTATAGATCGTAATTTTTGATGACTGGATGGAGCATAATAAAAGTTATAAAAATAATAATATTTCTTCTTTAGATATAAATAGGATAATGATTATCTAAAATAGTGAAGTTTGATTTGAAATTTATCTTTATACTTTCCATTGAAACATTTCTAAAAACTATTAAAGAAGCATTGTTCATACCTTTGAGTAATATTTATTGAAATGAAAAAAAAAAAAAGAAAAAGAAAAACATCCATGAAAAATCGATAAAATTCAGAAATGTTTCAGAATCAAGCGCGTCCGGGAAAAACGATTGCCCTTGTGTTCCTTCACGGTCTATAAACAACACTATAGATAAGGATTAATGCAGTAAAACCTTTTACGTTGGAAAATAGTTCTGAAACAACATTAAAAATCCCTGTGAAATCAAAAATGATTTATTGCAGCTATTTAATAATAAATTTAAGACCACTGTGCATACCTAAATTGTAGATGATTTCCGATCATTTAAAAATAGAAGACTTTGTATAATTTATAAAATATTTGTGTGTAAAAATTTATTCAAATTTTTATAAATAATCTCATTCAATCAAAAACATGTATTTAAATTCGTTTTAGGACGTAAAGGATATTATATTCGTTAATATTGTATTTCCTTAAAATATCTAAAAACTGCTTTATTGTTAAATGTTACTAAAAAAAATTAAGGTAAAAACCTTGAAACCACATTCACGTGATATTTTTTGAAAAATAAACAATAAAACTATATAATACAAAAAAATCATAATTTTTATGTAAATTGAACCTTAATAATATTATAATATAAATATCACTTATCCTTTAATTTTACTTTTAGTGGGATTGATTTTAAGGTTATAAAAATGTAAAATATATATGTATTAAATAAAATTGTGCTAAGGTTTCATTATTGTATAACGTTTTATTTAATGTAGTTCAAAAAGTCTCTTCTTATATCTTTTTGATTAATAATAATAATGATAAATATTATTGATCAAAAAGATATAGACGGACTTTTGTGAACTACATTATTTAAATATAAAGCTATATAATAACAAAACGTCAGCGCAATTTTATTAAATAGATATATATTTTACATTTTTATAAACTTTAGGCCTTTTCTATTGGACATTTTCAAACATTCATCTTCCCTCCAGTCGCTGTATTAAAAAATATTTTCAAGTACATAAGCCTTTAAATTATTTGAAATAATTTATTTAAAATTCTGCTTGTGTTCCATCGTTTTTTTTCACTGAGGTCATTTTCATAACGAAGTTATTTAGCCTTGAGAAATCTAAAGTATAAAGAACATATTATATGAGATAAAATGTGGTTGCAATAGGCAACAGAAACAATTTACGCAATGTTGTACCAGATATTATTAATAAGATATAAAAGTCCTAATGAAATAAAATGGCCTCATTTAAAAACAGAAAGGAATAAATACGAATTTAAATAAATTGTTACAAACACTTCCAGGAGTTGTGACAATGAAACTAGGGAAAAAGATCAGTAAAGACTGAAACGTGACAAAAAATGAAAATATATAAATATTAATTCAAATTGTGATAAACTTTTATTATAATGTAGTCTAATTTTTAAATAAATAATATTTTTGATTACTATGTAATAAAAAAATGAACAACTACAAAAAAAATTTTTTTTTATTTATTTAAAAAAAATGAAACATATTCAATACACAAAATAATAATAATCATATCAGATAAATCACGTTTATCAATTTTAATATTCACACAGTTTTATTAGACTATGATTTTCTTAGTTCTTATTTTGTAATACCGGAAAATAATTATTATTACAGTAATTAAATTGAAATTGATGGTAAAAGATTTATACAGTTATTTATTAGGCAGCAATTATCTGTTATTAAATTAATTAATCTTGTATTTTTCAAAATTAAAGATAATATGCGGACTATAATCAGCCTTGATAAATATTCATGTTTTAAAAAGATTTCCGTTTAATATTGCAGTAGATGAGTTCATATCTACATATTCAAGGTAGTAATAAGCAGGTGTTGCACCGAGCAATAAGTATGCATTTAAAATTTTTTTTCTGGGCAGGAATCAAATCTTGGGGCAAACGATAGTAATACTTTAAGTACACTTACTGACTATTAGAGACTCACCAGCATATATACATTTTAATGAACGAAAAACATCACCAATCTTCGGAATTAATGATTTATACTAAGATTGTATGATTTATAATTCAGTGGTAATGAAATTCTATCAATAAAATTAATTCTTACAAAATCGAATAAATTATCTTTTTGGTTTATTTAGACTTGATATTGCAAGAATATGCATTTATACGAACATTATATGACTGGGAAATCAACGAAATAAGTATCTTATAAAAATACTAGAAACCAAACTTCAATTTAATAGAAACATGGTTTCATTCCTATAAATTTTATTTTCTATACCATCTTCTTTATATTTAACGTTTCCTTCACGTTAAAAATATTTTAAATGGAAAAGCTTAAACAAGTTCAACTTCCGTCATACTTGCTTCTTTAGAACACACCAGAGTGTGCATACCCATGGTCATTACTCCTTAAATTTATTTGAATAGTTTCAAATATGCTATTAACTTAATTAGAGTTCTCTTATAGATAAAAAATATGAAGTAACTG
>NW_027115565.1:246783-263357 GCF_000696795.3 Halyomorpha halys
ATTGTGAAATACCTCAAGTTGCTTATAGATGCGAGGCATGATCATCCGTTCAATTGGAAGAACAATACCTTAATGAATTCGAAAAAAAGTCATTACGTAAAACATGTTTCGTTGGAGAATGGACACGACTTCATAATGAAGAACGGTGAAACTCTCAAAAGATATAACAGACGTAAAGATACGGAAATTAAAAAGGTAGATTTAAAAAATATTTTTTCCGAAGTATCAATAGGAAAATACTGAATATCTAGTAATCTAATACTTATTTTGTTACAATTTATAGTATTTGACTTGCAGACGTAATGTCTATGTATTTTAATTAGCTGTATAGTCATAATTAATTACTTTTTTCGTAATTTCAAATTTATTCTTTATAGTTAATTAAGCCTACATTAATTAATACGTTAATACTATCTACACTATTATGCACCTTAAACAAAGGAATTTACGTAATAATTTAATAAATTTATTTGATTGACAAATCGTCTTTTGTTCAGGGCATTTTTCTGGTAAAAGAGCGTATTTTACTTGAGTATTTTGGTAGCTTTATACAGATTATATATTGTTACATTATTTACGTGAATATACTTTATTATATTTTTTTGGAGTAGTAGAAATTATATATGCAATTACTGTAAAAAATGTATTTCGTTGATTAATATACCGAATTTTCTTTATATATTTTTTAAAATTATATTTCTCTTAGAATATTTCATAACTAGAAACAAAATGTAATTTTGGCCTATCATACTAATTTTTTTTCTACAAATCCATTATTCTTTATTGAATATAATCCAAACATTTTATAAGATTTTTTTTTTAATATAATAGCAGTAAAATATTTTATTTTTCTGGAAAATTTCTCCGAACTCTTCAAGTATATAAAAATATTGGTTTTATCAAAATTATGGCTCTGAAACGGAACCTAGACGAGATAAAACGATTCAATTTAGAATATAAACTTATTTCTATATAAGGATAAATCATGATAAATTTCATCAAAATCAGGTGACTTTTTAAAAATAAATTTATTTGATTTAAAAAAAAAAATAATATCATCTAGAGTTAGGTATCATTGTTTTAGTGGTATAATAAATAAACATATAGCAATAAATAATATAAATGTGTTCAAAATGGAAATGAATTTGCTTTATTATATATTATATTTATAAGGTTATAACGATTTTTTTTTTAAGGAAAATTACATTTTTGAATGCGTTTTTGTTTAATATTTGAGCGTTCATATTCAAAAATAAATTTTAATATTTCACAATTACAGAAAATATTTAATGTAATAGAAAAAACAGTGCTATCTTAATTATTACAACAATAGATAGTTCTCAATTGTTTGTGTTCTTTTAAGGAATTTGTTTTTATTTTTTAACGTTCGTCACTGTTCATCTTCTTATATAATATATCACTAATCACCCGCCTTCAGAAGTAAATTACGTGAGATATGAAACATGTCTTATGTATTTTTTTCTTTTTCTTTTTTTTTTAATATTTCGAAAACGGAAAAGTTTCATAAAGTGCAAATCTAAGTGATTAGAATAAATAGGTGGCTCATATATTTATCTATGCTTGTCCTTAATTTAGTAAATTTGACTATTTATCAAACTCGTGGATTGATGTTTGTCCGGGGGTATTAATGATAAATTATTTTATTTTCTAAAATATAATTCTGCAATAAAAGTGATGAGCTAACAATCAGAATTATCGAGGAAAAGTACTCCTTAGGAGCACATTAAACCCACATTGTACAAAAAGAAAATTAATTAAGTATACAATTTATAAAAATTTTAGTTTTTACAAAAATATATTTTTACAACATTTCTGGTAACGTTTCGTCCTTTTTACCTTTGGCCATTTACTCACTAACCTATAAGTTTTGTTCTTGCGTTTGATAGTCAAGCTTTAATAGAAAATATTAATATTTTAATTTTATTAACAGAATCATATTTAGTATGCTTTTAGCTGCAACGTGGAAGCTTCGCAGACGAACATTAAGCTCCTCACGTCAGCGACCGCTCACCAGGAAAGCGTGCCTAATCCATTTGCGCCAGACCTTTACCGTTCTTGGTTTCGGCTGTCCTCTAAAATAAGCTTTATAACATTTTCAGATCTATAGTACTTTTTCGAAAAATTGTGAAACAGACTCGAATCACTAAAAAATTCGATTAGTACTCAATTTACAGGTCGGCCAAGACGTATATAGGAGGATCCGTTTAATATTTGGTTTTGAAGATACATGTTCTGATGTGCTACAGTAGACGAAAGTAAATAAAAATTGTTGTTGGTATCAAACATTAAAACTACGATTTCAGTAATAATTTATAATTTTATTTTCTCATTTTCTATTACACAGTCAAATTTTGCCTATGTGTGTTAACAGATGTTGTTACAACACACTCTGTTTTTTATTATATTAAATCTTTTTTAGAGAGTTCCAAGAACATAGTCTAACATAAACTCTTGTTTTCTCATAGAATAAAATCTTTGCTCCATTATACTGTCACTAGTAGTTAAACTTTCAATAAGTATAACTCTTGGAATTATTATTATTTCTTGATTTTGTGATATAGAACGTTATGGAGGTTAACCCGCATAATTTTACTTCATACCTTTGTTTTTTGAGGTAGAGAAGTAAGCAGAACCCTGTAAAAAGTTATAGAAATACTAGTTAATGATCAAACCCATATAAACAATGAGGACTCGGTTTTTTTGTGAAACAATGTATTATATCTATACTGATATTTTTTTTTTAATTTTAATTTCTTCCGAAAATCAGATGAAACATGAGATACATTGCGATATAATATCTAGACTGATTTTGTTCGTTGTATGATAATCCTGAAGCACTCTCATACAAGTTTAGTATAAATGTTACTGAAAAATTAATTAGTTTTGTTTATAATTTATCTTGACACATTCCTGTTATTATTGAATTGTAAATTGATATTGGAATTGTAAACTGCAAGAAGGTAGCTTTTCCTATTTTTTCAGAGAGCAGATTTTTTTATTTTATTTTTTTTTAGTGAAGTTATAGATTGGTAAGATAATTCAATTTTATAACTATTTTAAACTATACCGTGTGCTTTGAAGTGCTGTAAACATATTTTTGAAACGTCATACTTGATAACTAAACGTTTGTGGACGTGAGATAAGTTGGAAACCGAATGCATGTCGTATGTTCTAAAAGAAAACAAAACTGATTTCAAGGTAATTGTGTTATTAGACGCTAACTCCGGCCTTGAATGGAAATTGGGTTCTAATTCTCTCTTTATTTCTTTTATCGATTATCACAAACTAAATTGATTTATAAATATTGATTATATTCATTGTAAATGGATATGATTAAAATATTATACAAATTGAATGTGATTAATCATTATATAAGAAAGAAACATTTACTTATTACGTTTTGTTTTTCGAATTGGATTTATGATTTTTTTTCTTTGGGCTGAAAAGTTATGTTTGCAGTGCCGGAAACATTTTTTCATATAAAATTCATAACTCTTAAATTAATAAATTTTATTCATGAAAATAATTAATAACAACTTTGAAACCATTTTTAAAGGAGATTTCCGTGATCTGTAAGGTCAGAAGAAATTATAATTATTATTATAATAATTGATGTAAAATCAAAAATTAAATGTTTAAAGTATGAAGGTAATTTATTAGCCCAAAGAAAAAAAAATCAGATTATTCCAATATTTAATTAATTTTTTTTCCATTCATCCGACTTTCGTTATCGACCATAATAAAAAATACTTTAATTTTTATTGTTATTAATTGAAGTATTGATGTTAGGATATAATTCATACATTCATTTCAAATTCAATTTAGTCTCTTCATTGCAACTTGTAACCATTTCAGTAAGTTCTATATTCGCCATTGCTGATATATTTTCTAGCAAATGTAAAACCTACGCTTTGCTTTTATCTTTTAAAGATCATCATTAAAATTCGTCAATATTGTGATACTTATCAGATTACATATAATTTAGAATAATTTTTTTTAATGTAGTAAGGTAGTCCGGCTCGCGGTCAATAAAGGTATCAAAATAGTAAAAGGAAACTATTTATTGTTAACCAACATTTTGTCTCACTTTGCAGGGCTAAAAGAAAAAAAACAAGATACAAACATTTTAGAATTAACAAAACATTAAAATAAAACATTTAAAAATAATTGTTATGATAATAAAGTATATAAAAAAAGGATTAATTATAACGATATAAGGAAGTATATTCATATAGGTGGACTGGAAACAAGATATTAATAAATATAATGAAGTGTGACAAAAGTTCTAAATACAGATCTGGACTAATAGATTGTTGTAGTATACTAATTTAAATTAGTTATAAATATTGTAAAGAGGTAGGTTTAAAAGGTAGAACAGATAGGTGCAGTAGGTATGGGATAGTTGGGGTAAGTAATATGTAAAAAGAAGATGATAAAAATAAACTATAAACATGTGTAATAACCTGTTAGATTGTAACACAACAGACAACTGAGAGAAAAGGTGAAAGTCAGGTATTTTATTGTGTATTTTCATCAATTTTCTTGATATCTCCCTTTTACATATTACTTATCTCACCTATACCAAATCTACTGCACCTATCTGTTCTTCCTTTTACACCAACCTCTTAATTATAATAACTTGTTTCCAGTCTACCTATATGTATATGCTATCTTATATGGTTATTATTAATTCTTTTTTATATACTTTATAAACATAACAATTGTTTTTAAATGTTTTATTTTAATGTTTTGTTAATTCTAAAATGTTTGTATATATTTTTTTCTTTTAGCTTTGACGAAGCCCTGCAATGTGGGGCGAAGCGTTGGTTAACAATAAATAGTTTTCTTTTAATATTTTGATACCTTTATAGACCGCCACCCGCACTACCTTCCTCCAACCTACTTCATACGGTCAACTATCTTCTTCCAAATTTTTTTTTTTTATATTTCTTAATTATCGAGATCATTATTACAATATAATTCAAGATAAATTAAATTATTCAAATCAATTTGTTTATATTTTTACAAATTTATTCAAAAATTTATTATTTTTTTTTAATTTACCATAGCACGTTGCTGACCTTCGGCGTAGAGAATTGTTTATATTTCCATTTTTCATGTTAATAGACTCCAACTCATTGTATACAACCTGTTGGTTACGATGTCATTATTAGATGGCGAAGAAAACAAGTGTCATTGTTGTAATGAGGAACAAACTAATTGTTCCACTCATCTCTAACAACTGTTGCGCGTCAGTAACATAGATATCTCACAATTTTTTATTTATATTAATTTTATTTTAAAGTGTAGTATGTATCTGTGCATCGTTAATTTACTGGGATAAATTTACCTTTATAACATAATTGTGATTAAATTATATTTCATTATAATAATAATGAGTTCATGAACCCGAAGGTTCTAAATATATATGTCTAGTAATGTCCGTCCTTACCCAATCTACTATATCAGTCTTGACGCAATCCCCAATCTACGCTTCGGTCTACCTTTGGATCTTTATGTGGTGTTGTGTAGCCTTCTTAATTCTACATTGAACTCATAACTTTCGGTAAGAATATTTCAGGCAGTACATTATTTACAAAAAAAGAAAACCTTTAAGGGGAGGTTCTTTCTTTAGTGTAAGAGGTCACGTTTCTCTACCGTAAATAACAGTTGGAAAGATAATGGTTTTGTAAATTCTTACTTTGAAGTTTCTGGGCAGAAAGCGCTAGTTGAGAACCATTAGGTTATTAGGGTTGATCCTAATGATATATTTAGGTTTAATTATTGTTTCATTCAATTAGTCTAGTTTGTAAATGGCAAGGGCTTATCATTCACATAGAATATGCTCGGGCTTTTCTTCTTTCTTCAAGTACAGATAGCTTGTGGAATCTTCTACTCTTATCATTTTATTTAGGTGATATTTTAAGGAATAATGGGCCCTGGGGAGGCTTTTTATTGTTTTATACTCATTTATTTCTGGTTTAACATAAAATTTCGCTTTTTCCTTTCACAAATTTATGAGGAGTTTGTAAGATTGTTTCATACCAGGTTTTGTAGTTTAGTTAATTTCCTTGTTCTCTATTTCCTAGAATTCAATCTCCTTCCTTATTACACTAATAGATATACTACAGTATGTTAGTGGACCTTCAAATTAAGGCCACGCGCTACTTCATTTTAGATTTTTCTGGTCGGGTTATTATGAGTGGAAAATATGTAAGAAATTTATTGAAAGAAAATTGACTTCAAGTGAAAGAAAATGTATTTATTGAACAAGTTACATGGTTATAACAGAGTAGACCAATGAAAACATCCTTAGATTAGAATAATAATTTAAATTGGAGCTATTGAAGTTTGCAAAAATTAATGAGTTGATTTAATTGCGGCGAGCATGATCTAGTTGCATAAGAAAGAAAATTTGAAGTTAGTTCACTCAAGAGGATGGTAAGGTGGCATGTTTTCTCTCAGCATTCTCCACTTTCCTTCTATTATACTATCCCCAGCCAGGGAACTGTAAGTACTGGATTAGGGAGGAAGTAAATGGTTAAGTGAAGCCCCAAAGCTCAACTCCGTATGTCCAGATAGGCCTTATAATAGTCATGTAGATCAGTCTTTTGTAATGGATTGGAAAGTTAGACCGTTTGTCTAGTAAATGTAATAGTCGAAATCGACGAACAGTTTCCTGTCTTTTCATTCTTATATGAGGATTCCATGTCAGTTGTTTTTCGAGATCTAGTCCTAAGTAAAGGAACTGTTCGACAGGAATAAATGGGGTATTATTAAAGGATACTGTTGGGCAAGAGGTCATGGGTTTACGACAAAGGGTAAATGCGATTTGGTGGGATTTATTGGAATTAATTTTAATCCTCTAATTTTAGCATTATTCTTCAAGTGTAGTGATATGGTATTGAAGGGTTTGGGATACAGTGTAAGGACCATTGTTCACTGACAATAGACAAGTTGTCAAAAATATGAATGTATTTTTGGAAATAGATCATCGCGACACGACCTAATGTGAGTGATCTAATATTACTGTGAAATATTGTGTAAATGTAGAGAAAAAACAAATAAAGCAATGTTATTGCATTTGATTGTAACACTACGCCATTTCCAGCGAGCTTAGTGCCTGCCTACCTTAAGCGGCCTACTGGTAACCCCCTGGAGGAAGATGAAGGACGCACTTCCCGTGGCGGAACAAAAAGCGAACAACTGTACGGAAGAGGAGCTATCGACCGCTGGGGCTCCACTAAAATATTCATATCCCTCGTCACCTGAAGCTAGCTTCTTCCCTTTATCGCTTCCCCACCTTCTCCTTTACCTCTTCCTCTATTATAATGTTGAAAAGCCCAATCTTTTATAGAATTTTTCAAAATGTCTATAAAAAGTGTAGTTCGACTTTGGAGCTGATACTTCACTCAACTGAATTTCCAGCGTAATCGGCAGTTGGAAACACCCTTAGAAAAAAACACCCCCACGGCCCGAAAAAAAACACCACAACGGCCCCCAGAAACACTCTTAAGTATTTCTGTAACGGCCAACGTTGTTTGGAAATCGAGAAAAAAAACCTTACTGTCCTATAAAGTAGAAAAAGATGAAGTTACTTCACTGCGAATTTTTAATTATTTAAATAAAAACATTTTTTGTTTTTCATACCCTCCTGTAACGATGTTAGTGAATATTTGGTACATACATATAGGAGGTATGCTATATGTATAGCTGGGTATTAAGGATACCTTGGATTGCCTTTTTAAAAAGGCGTCTGAAAAGAAGATGGCCTCGAGACCTTATATTGTAAAAATGTTTTTAGAGTGCTACCAATGGGTAGTTTCTCTACATGTTTGTACCATACCATTATGTTGATTTCCTCAAATTCACTTAAATAAAAACTAGTTACAATTAAGAATTATAAATGATAACTCTGTTATTCATAGTTAGAGAGTATAAAAAAAGTTGTTAAAAAAAAAAAAATTATTCATTAGTTATAATATAAATACTATGCTATTGGTACCCAAACAAAACTATATGAATGACCTATAAAGTACTCGATAACGCTTATCTTCGCATATAGCAGTTTCCAACATTTTCGCCAAAATTGAGCAACAAAATATTGATTTTTCGTTTTTAAGAAAACAATGTTGCTTTTTCAAAAATTTTATCTCGAGAACTATTGAGCGTGAAGAATTTTATTAGAGCTCATATTTTAAGAAATTTACACTTCTTTAAATAATGTCCTATATATTTTCAAATTATTATTTGTCTTAATACACGTTTTTCATTATATTATCGTTAGATAAAAGAATTTTTTTCCATAAAGAGTCAAATCGTTAGATATAGATAGATGTTAGATAATTCCGTTTGCAAGGAACAAACTTTTACGTACTGATAATCTAGAACATACCTGGATAGAATAATTAAATTAAAAAAATTGAAAATTGAACTAATTGGTTTTGAAATACCAATTCTACTATCTCAATTCTGAATTATAGTGACATATCATGTTTTTCGTAATGAAGAATTTTAGACATATAATAAAAATAAGTAATTTTATAGTAGTGTTCCTATAAGTGTTAATATGCATTGTATATTAAAGAACGTTTGAATATTGTTTTTCTATTACAAGGAACATTCTAAAAATTTTAAGAATTATTTTAGAAGTTTTTGGAGGTTACTTAAAATGACTCTGAAATAATTATATAATTCAAAGTGGCTGACCCTTTATGCGAGCTGTTCATATATTAAAAAAAATTAATAATAATATATGTTATATTTATTAACTAGTAAACTAATTTTACATTACTGTATCGTAAACGAAGATTAATATTAGAGTTGTAAAAGTCTCATTTTGGATAGACTGATGCTAGGCACTTAAGAAGGTTTTTTTGCTGGTTAAATAAGTGAATTAAGTCACAACTTCAATAATTCGTCGATTTGTTGGCAGCTTATCGGTTTCTTAATAATCACAAAAAATGTATTTACTGATTTGTTGTTATTATAATGATCTATGTAATTTTACAATACTCAAAATGAAGCGAATACATAATTTATACAATATTATTTTTAAAATATCTTTATTCAAACATATCAACATTCAATTGGTTGACTACTCAAATTTATAACGTTGGTATCTGCCATAATAACACTAGTAAATCATTGGGTTTTTCAAAACGATGGACTCTAATTTCGATCCCTCTTCCCCATACACGATGATACATTTATTTTTTTTTGTGATTCATTATTATTTGAATAAAAAATATACAATTAGATTTGAAAATTTGTTTAAAAAAATGGTTAATACATAAAAAGTGTGTGCACTATACAATAAATTATTCAACAAATTATAGATTGTAGAACATTTCTTGCAACAGCAATAAAGAGGGCTATCATATTAAAAATGCTTTATTAGACATAAGCGATTTTATAGTAGGTGACTTCTATAATATTATTAAATAAATAATTATACAAATTGGTTTGCATGATTCGTTGAAGTTTAATTGATGTAATCTTCTTAATTTATCGCATTTCATTTTTCTTCAAATAGTTTAATGATGACTTAAATAACGAAAATATTCATAATGAACTTGAAATCCATTATGTCGGAATTTTTATAAATACTATGTTAAGGCGTTTTCTTTTATTACGGAGTAGATAAATAAGTAAATATAGCAGCTTTTTTGCTAAACAAGTAAGAACACTTCTTTCATAAACTCCACCTTGCTTACAAATGTATTACAAAAACGCTCTGATGTACCCCGAAAAGAAAAATGACTCGAACTTAATTTAACATAGAATTCAAATAATCATTTATTAGAATGTTAACTGCATAATATCAACTACTAATATCATTAATATTTCTTAATTTATTTAAATTTGGAGAATAATTTATCCTTTAGAGCTGAAATAACACTCTTAAAATATTTTTTTATAAATATCTGTAAACGTACTAAATTTCATGAATTATATTAAACGGATGACACTTGAAAAGACTTACCTTAACAGGTTTGTAATTGTAACTATAATGTTTCTAGATAATGTTTACTCCCGCTATACACTCGGCAATACGGTTGATAGAGAGAAACCTTGGTTCGTATACTTTTGCTAAAATCCAACATCAAGAACAATTACTACACACTACACTGTACACCTTGAGAGAGCACGATAGTTTTCGGCTGGTGGCGCCCCGAGTGTGGATGAGTTGCATGCCCCTGTCGGTGCTCCAGAGTATCCTCTTTATCCTAAGCTAACAGATGACTGGCCCCCAGGTCGGACTCCCAGGGGAGATGAGCCGGCTAGAGGTTCCTGAGCTCCGGATCGGCAGGGAGACCCGCCGTAGGCACTCCTGGATCGCTGGGTGAGTACAATACATTACTTAATAGTAATAACATGTTTACTAATCATTAATTCTTAGTTTAGTTATACCCAGATTCATTAAATAATATTATATGGTTAGTTCATAAAAAAACATACCTCAAAAATTACAGTTTTAACATAAATCGCATTTTTAACATAAAATTTAGTTTTAATATAAATCGCTTATGCAAAATATTTACATTGCTTAAAAGTATATTTATGATTAACCCTTTAAAATAATATGATAATATGGAACACCATTTTGTTGTTGTATTTGATTTAAATATTAAATATATTCAAAATCCTTCGTAAAATCCTCAATGCTCCTTATTTTGTTACTAATAAAACCATCCATAAAGACCTAAATGTTCCTTATGTAACCGATCTAGCCCGAACCCGATATTAATCCTTCCATAATAAACTCCCTAACCACCCAAACCCACTAGTTTCTAACCTTGCTTCCTCTCCCATTCCTAGCAATCCTCCGAGGCGCCTGAAAAGAAGATGGCCTCTTGACCTTATATTGTAAACTGTTTTTAGAGTTCTACTACTGGGTAGTTACTCTACATCTTGTATCATATCATTATGTCATTATGATCAAATTTACTTGTTATATTTTTTTATACAGTTGTAAATATCAATAAATAAATAAATAAAAAATAAAAAAATATGTTCAAAGTTCTGCATAAAATTTTCAATCTAACTATGCAGGTACTGGTACTGGTATTTAGTGGAGGGAACAAGTCCGGCGAGTGGGCCTAATGGTCCTTTTTGCCAACCCCTTACGGCTACTTGGGTTGCCGCCGCATACTAACCACCAAGGTGGGATTGTTAAGATTCATTCTTCGGGACCGCCGGTAAATGAATGTTTAACTGCCCCTGGTGGGAATCGAACCCAAAATGTTCCGAACATAGAACATTGGGACCTGCGCCCCAACCCGCACGGCCATCACGTCCCTTACTATGTAGGTACATTGGAGATGAATTTTCCATCTTTAGA
The DNA here is from genome assembly GCF_000696795.3 of Halyomorpha halys. Lineage (NCBI taxonomy): Eukaryota > Metazoa > Arthropoda > Insecta > Hemiptera > Pentatomidae > Halyomorpha > Halyomorpha halys. The sequence goes on from NW_027115565.1 coordinate 258,149, forward strand.
TGCCCAAACATAATTCTCAATTGAATATAAAGTTCAAAATTAAGTTACAAACGTTTAATGAATTTAAAATGAGCCCCAACATGCTAAACAAAAGAAAAAAAAAACTTTTCAATAATTTCCTTGCATAATATATTTTTACTTTCACTTACCTATGTATGAAATATATGGAAACGACTGTGACCCTGATTAATAAACAAATTGCTGTTTTGAAACGTTGAAGGATAAATTTCATATCAAGTTAAGATGGTCACAGCGAACAACTAGTTCCATCGTAACAGAATCTTCAAACGGAAATTCCAAGGGATTCGAAATAAGAACCGTACGCTCTAATTTAACAAAAAACTGCAATAATTATCAATAAATTTACCAACTAGTACCTATTGCGTATCTTATTAAAATACAGTTTATATAAGTTGGCCTAGCTCTTTTTGAGGCCAAGGTTTGACATAATTTGATCTCTCCCAAGTCTCTTTTGTGCGTAATTGATGTATAAGTGTAATCATACACCTAATCGCCCCAGAAAATTATCATTCTTGCATCTAAGACCTAATTTCCAACAACCAAGGGATGAAAAAATCAACCATTACACAGGAAAACTACTAAATCTTGAGGTTGTCTAATAGACTAAATTTGCCCATTGCCGTATCTGTGTAGAAGTTATTTTTTAAATATATTAACTGTGCAGAACAGCAACGGGCTCGATTTTGCATGCGATATCTACATGAAGCTGCTAAATGTGCTAATATAAAGATATATTTTCGGAGGTGGAATAATATGGCTAAGATTATTAACCAGGTCTTAGCCAAGAATATTTAAATTCTGGACGACATCCGACCTAAATTATAAATCATTTAAGTACAGTTCACAAACGGTCTTAGAAAGGATGTCAAAATAATTTGAGACCAAGCCAACGTGATATATTACACTATTCTACACTACAAGCATGATATTTTTTATATCTAAAAGAAATAGTGAAAGATCTAAAAATTATTGATACATCTCCTATAAGATGAAAATCTGTTTTCAATCAGAGCTGTTGCCAAAAAATTCTAAAGTATCAGGATCTGGATTAAAAATTGGAACAACCATTTAACTTTTTTTTATAATTTATTTATTGTTATTTACAGCTGTATACATATATACACATCAAGTAAATTTGCTGTAAGTGATATTATGGCATGATATAAACATGTGGAGAATCTACCCATTGATAGAACTCCAAAAACACTTCTAAAGGAGAAGATCTCGAGGCCATCTTCTTTTCAGACGCCTAGGAGGCTTATTAGGTAGTGAAGAAGAAACCAGGTTAGAAACAAGTGGATTTGGGAGGTTGGGAAGTTTATCATGGAAGGAATAGTATCTGGTTCTGGCCAAATTGGGACACTGAGGTCCTGATGGATAACTTGATTTGTGACAAAGTAAGGAGCATTAAGGATTTTACGAAGGATTTTGGATTGTAAGGATTGGATTCGAGATGAATTGGATGGTTTAGTGGAGCCCCATAGCTCAATTCCGTATGTCCAGATATGCCTTATAATGATCATGTAGATCAGTCTTTTGTAATGGATTGGAAGTTTGGACCGTTTGTCTAGTAAATGTTGTAATAGTCGGAATCGACGAGCAGTTTCCTGTCTTTTCAGTCTTATATGAGGATTCCATGTCAGTCGTTTGTCCAGATTTAGTCCTAAGTAACGGATCTGCTCAACAGAAATATGTGGAGCATAATAAGGAATATTATTAAAAGATACTGTAAGGCAAGACGAAGGTTTACGACGAAGGGTAAATGTGATTTGGTGGGATTTATTGGAATTTATTTTAATCCTTCAGTTTTGGCACCATTCTTCAAGGGTGGTGATGAGGGAGGGATTGGGATACAATGGAAGGATCATTCCATTTAACTTAAAAAATTAGTAGTGTTGTCCTTGATTTTTGTTTGATTATTAATGTTTATTAATAATTTAGAGCTATAATATTTATTCGCTCGCTTCCAGAGATTATTTTGAACAGCATTCAGGACTTGGAACTTTCTATAAATAAATATAGATAACGGAGTTGCTTGGGATTGCGATCGTAGTTTGTCAAGTTCATCCCTGACCTAGAGCGGATAGGGTAGTAATTACATATCAAATATCAATATCACCTTAAGACTACAAATACTGAATGAAGGCCGTTGCCTAAGATGAACTGCATTTTTTTTTAATCTCCATTCGAAGTAGTAGTTATAAATGGGAGCAGGAGAATATAGTTTGAAACAAGATGGTGACCCACTGCTACCTGGCTGGCTGTGATAGGCAGGGCCCGGTAAAGGGATTAGCCCTAAGAGGCTGCGGTCACTCCGGTTAGGGTCCATTGGATTTATTAGTCCTTGGGCAGCGGTCGACTAACTTGCCATTATTAGCTTCGTTATGCTTCAACCTCAGTCGTCCATTCGCTTCCTCGGAGCTCCGGTGTTCAGATCAGCCGCCACATCCTACAAAGCCTGGGTTAACCAATTCGCCAACAGTATAGAGCTAATTTTTTATTTCTATTTAAAATAACATGTAATGACATTATGGCAATATTTGGTTACTTCTCACTGTTTTTTATCTTATGTCTCTTTATACTTTAACTTTTATCAATACGGATAGATTTCATTCTATGAAACAATAAAATGAATAATTCTCTGCCATAGGTCCATCATCGTCTTTATTTCTAATCTTTGTGGCAGATTGTTTTAATTCTCTTCAATAAAATAAATTCATTATTTAAAAAAATAAAATCTAACCAGTGGTCGTTAGTTTTGAGGATCATTTCCTATGAAGAGTTGCCGCCTTTGTGTTGTTCCAATTCTTTAATGGGCCATATTTACAATTTTCTTCCGTCTATTCCCGGATTTATAGTACGCGTAGTGATTTTCAGTTAGAAATATTTTTTTATCAAGCACCTAGAGGCCAGTACACTTCTTTAATAAGATCCTCAAACAACCACAGTGAAGGTTGTAACATGTTCGGCAGTATCCTGAACTCCATAATTGGAGCAAAGGGGTTCGAAATCCTTTCAAAAGCTGTGAGGTTTGGTACTAAAACCTCCTAGCCTTATGACCCATTGATAGACCAAATAGTCAGATTGGTCCCATTTGGCAGCAAACCAATGTTTTCTGTTCCATTCAGTAACAGTATTTTCATATATGTATTACTAATTACTTTTCATAGATTGTATTGATTCATGTCTCCCACCCGAACGTTATTCTTCCATTAAAGTATGTTTGCTTACATCTTATTGCGGGAGGTGATCGAGAGGTGTCCACCCTGCCGAGAACTACTATGTCTCGTGAGACACTATTCGGTGTGCTTTGAGGATTCGTAAAGAACTTTTGGGTAGATGCCAACTTATTCTTTTGTCAGTAAAAGGTTCGGGGATGCATTTATCAAGATATCTAGCACCATTTTTTCTTTCTAGATCGTTATGGTTGGTCTCTCCCCTGGAGATGATCTCCCTTTAAATTTACCAATTTTACCTCTCAGAAGGAGGGATTAAAGCATCTTCCCGGCCTTTCTCAATCCGGCTCTGCTTTTAGAGGCCAGCACCTTTTCCCATTTATACTCGTCTTACGACAAACAGCCTACTAGCAGAGAATCTACTCGAGCCATTATAACATTGTTCCTTGCATGTCAAGAATATAAAGTGTGAATTAAGGAGTTACAAGTAGACAAGATATTAATATCCAATACAGCTATTGTATAAACAAAGCTGTGTAACAAAGTAGTGATTAGAACAAAGCAAAGTAGTGAGTGCATACGGGTCTGTAACCATTCTCTTTCTTACTAATCACTATTTTACAAAAATGACTATATCTATTGAGCTGAAATTATTGGTGGTGGCTTTTCTAACACTAAATATGTGGAACAAGAGTGGATTCCGAAAAATTCGGACTTTTAAAACCGCGCATGCGCAGTTGGCGCCGCACTTAACTAATTTTGCTTAAGAATTCAAGGACAAGTTGTGCTATTTATAAGAATATCTAAGTATTCTCATTGGTTCATCCACTCAGCAAGGTTACGACAGGTCCGAATCATCTGCGCGCGGCAGTTAGTTTCCTAAGTGTTATATCGAGCCCTGCGGTCCAAACCTTGTTTGTTCTATAGTGCTGCCACAAAAAAACAAAACAAAAAAAACGGTTGGTCACTTTTTTTCCCAAGAACCAAACATCGTTTGAATTGATTTTCAACAAATCTAATTACAGAATAAGAGAACGCTAATTTAACAATGCATTTTAATTATTGTCTCCTTTCACGACTTGAAGGTAAGAGGAAAAATCAGGAGTCTCCTGAGAAATCTTTCTGTAGTTATATCTAAGTTTAAGGCACATCATCTCGCGGACATGAGAAAATTAATTTATTCCCGGTTAGGTGGGAATTATATATGAATAAAGAAACAAAGTATAATATGTTATGATTGTGGATAAAATTGATGCTGAGATCACAGTATCCGTTAGTTAACATGCGTCATGTCAACAAAATATAAATGATAGTGAGGACTTGGTCATTGATATATGTTATTCTATAAAATATTTTATTATTTACTAAAATTAAAGTATTCATTAAAATATTATCATAATGCAAGAGAGTTTTACCATATATATATTTTATATTTTACCTAATAATAATAATAAAATAATATTTTCAAAACAACAGAATTGTAATTTCATTTCGTAATCCATTAGAATGGCTTTGGAAAATAGGAGAAATCAATGTAAGATGTTAAAACCACCAGGAACCTAGTAGTCTAATTCAACTTTGCTCGCCAGGAAAAGTGTTGAAAAAATATATTTCCAGAACCAAAAAAAAACAAAAAAACTTTTTTAATAAATTGAAAACCATACATCTCCTGGAACCTCGTAGTAATTTAATTCTCCACTTCCATGGGATTTCCATTTTACTTTTTTATATTCTTAACATATATAAATCATTTATTATAATTCTTAATTTGCAAATTTTACAAATTACTTGTAGCATATAAAATCAATTTGTGCTTTATTGGAAACATATTTCGCACAGGATTAATATGGGTATGTTACTGGAAAAATCTTCGGATTCTAAGTGATTAAAAAAAAAAAAAATAAACAATTTCTAAAACGTAGAGACATGGGCGTACCCAGCAAGGTGTATCCTGTAGAGCCCTCTTGCCCCCCTCGAAGTAAACAATTTAATAATTTAATAAAAATTGTTTT
>NW_027115565.1:263512-269211 GCF_000696795.3 Halyomorpha halys
ACATATATATATATTTTAATTTTGATTTCGTTCGCGTTTTCCATGTAAAAGTGCCACCAGAACCAGATTGACTATAGCTTGCTCCCCCCTCCTCTGATTAACTATGGCTAGTCCCCCGCTAGTTTCGATCCTGCGCACGCCCTTGCGAAGAGGGGTTAATGATTAAAATGGTATTCCTCGGTATTTAAGGAAAAAGGTTGGAAATATTATGAGGAAAAATATCAACTACTAAACATTTACCAAGGTTTTTTTGGTATAGAAGACCAAGTATCAACTAAACGATTTCCATTGTTATAATACCCTACCAAGGAAACTATTAATGTATCTAGGCTTCAATCATTGTAAAAAAACACTACCAAAAAATAATAATAACAATTTATAACAAATAAATTAATTCTTTCCATATTCAGGTATATTTATTTAAATTTCGAACCCAATTTCTGGCATAATATCAAAACTTTTTACTGCTACATTTACAATACGAAGAATGTTCCACGTGTTAAGGATATGTTGAAAACCAAAGCTCTGCAACAAAGATGTAATTACAAGTGAGGGCATCAATAAATGATTACGGATAGATAGCTGGTTAATATGACCAGTCACCTTCTCATTAACCGGCCCAGCTCATTAACATCTGTCTAATGCGGAGTCATTAGTGGGCCCTGCAATCTCATTGTCGGGAGTTCACGACTGTAAGAGCTGACCCCGCAATGCATAACCTTCTTACACGCATTGACTCCTAACAGTTCTCCCGAATCAGAGTTTAATATTTCCTCATCATAGCTACAATGTTAACGGAAACCATCCTGTGGAACTGAATCATATTGAGCACAACTTGTTTTGTTTTTTGTTCCGGTGGGAGCGTTGTGGGTTAGATTCTCATTTGAAACAGTTGATTCGATGGCCTTGAGAAATAAATCTTGACACTCCCTCTTTGGTTATTACGCGGCGGTATCTCTGCCAGTTCCCCCCACCAGATACAAATACTACTACACATACTAATACTAAGAGCGGATGTGTACATAGGAGCAAATGCGGATCATGTCCCACCCTATTTTTTAGCTTTAATTTACTTTTTTAATTATTTCCTAATATAAATAAGCAAAAGATGTTGAAAACAACAGAAAATTATATTTATTGCTAAATTAACCTGTGTGAAGTTATATCCTCTTTTCACTCCCTTGAGTGAGAGGACAAAACATATGACAGTGAAATTTTGAACAATTTTAAATATTATTGGTCTGCTATTCAGAGAAAACAGGTACCATGTCTTGCCCTACGAACCGTTAAATTTACACAAAAGAAGAATAAAACTCATTTAAGCTCTTACCCCATTTCTTTACCGAAGTTGAATACTGAAGAAAGGAAGTGGATTGATTTTGTGACACAAGATGAAACAGAAGTGGTGTGGGGGTGGGCAATGCTGATCATAAAAGTAGTAAAATTTTTATGTTGTAATAGAATAGTACGAGCTTAGAGGGGCTTCATAACCTCAGCAGTGCAGGTCCTATTCACTTAGCTCTTCATACTCTCCTATTACAATATAAAAACTTTTCCTTCCTTAAGCTCTAAGAGGGAAGTCTTAATCATTATTAATATAATTTGAATACATTATTTTAATTCCAGAAGTTTCACTTCTGTTAGCCAGTCCTAATAGATAAAATGAATTAATTAATTTTTCAAGGTTTCTCTATAGTGAATAATAGTGCGATATATTTATAGACAAAGTTTCAAATCTCCATCTCAAAAATAAATTGTCAACAGCCTACCAAAGTCACAATTTGAAAATATCAGTCTGTACTTTCCCCGACTTACCTTATGGCTAACAAGCTAATATCTTAATGGCGGAAAACAATAAGATTAAACTCTGTAGAAAAATTACTGTACGAAATATCTCAAAACTTGACACAATTTTAGCAGTACTTCATGAATTAGTTTGCTACGAACTCTCGATAAATGAATATCATTCATCTAAAACGCAACTTTACTTTTCCGGACACGAAATGTGTTCAAATGCAATAATGTACATTAAAAGAACGTAATGTGTCTTATATTTGGCATAAATCTAATAATACTATATATTAACTATTAAAATAAAATATATTTATTTAAATAAATCTAACGGAAGGTTGGTTGTATGAAAGCATTTATTTAGTTTTCACATTTATCTTTCAGATACTCATTGAAGAAAATTATAAAGATTATTACCAACCTAAAAGGATTGTTGAGAGAGAGAGGAAAAATGAAAAAAAAAGGCTAGATGCTGTATTAGAGAATGAAAGGGATAATACACAATCGATGAAGACCCAGATTTTCATTAGTAAAGAAAAAATATACAATGAACCACAAAGAAATTTACATTAGATTTAAGAGGGTCTTGGGCAAAGAAAACCGTAGAAATTCGTAACAGAAATATTATTCGACCATTACCGTATGCCATTCTCGTATACAGATAATTTAATACAAATTAAGTTATTCTTAAAACACATTCGAATGACTTTATAGATAATTCATGAATACATTTTAGCTAAATAATGATGAATATCATCCATGAAAATTATTTTTTTCTCATTCACGAATGAAAGGTTGAGTTGGCATAAGCGTGTTTTAGAGGAACTTTGGAAGGCGAGAATAGCGTTTCTAAGGCTAATGGGGGTTCTAGAAACTACTTATTATTAATTTATGTATTTGTATTTCTATTTATGTTATATATCTCCATCGGTTCCAGATGGAATACGACCTACAGTTCGTTTACGTTTCTTAGAAACGTATTGCCATATATTTAGACCAAGAACTAGATACCACAGACACCCATGATATGGTATACTAAATATTATTATTTATAATTACTCACGGGATATCCTTTCCAATGGCGTCATGTTCACCAATTTAGTAGGCTATGCTAATGAGATGGCATTACAATTAAAGAGTAATGCTCCAAGAGAGAGAGAGAGCGTGATAGACCTATACTTAGAGTCAATACTTAATTTAAATTTAATTAATATGCTATAGATTGAGGATACCATTGAGACCTAATATTTTATTTTATTGATAAATATTTTATTGATTCTAATTTTATAAATATTTTACATATCTTCTGTGTGTGGTGGGTTTAGCTGTGTTAATGCCCCTCCGAGTTCAGGCAGGTTTGGAAGTGACTAGCTTCGTTGGTCCCTATTTCACTCTGCGTTCATCCTCTTCAGACTAGCAAGGTCGGAGATGTGCGACCCCCTCCTTGGCTGCTTCAGTGAACTCTCTTGAGTCCCTGAAGAGGAACCTCCAGGTGTGAATGAAAAACTTTTTTCTTTCTTCTTAAAATCGCCTTCCCTCCCCCTACTTTCTTCCAGCCATTTCATTGGATACAATCATTTGCGAGGGCGTAGACCGTTTTAAAATCCATATCAGGGTGGGTTGTCTTTTGATCCTAAACCAAAGAAATTTTCTATTTTTGCTGTTCATAGTTCGGAGGTAAGGAGTATGAGCGCGGCCTGCCTCCAAGGCAAGCTGTTCATGGAGGTGGTCCCTAGACCCTTTTTGACACGCCACTAATGGTGTCTTACGTCAACATCATTCTACTTGTCGGCCACCGCGATTATTAGGCGGCTAATGCCAACAATAAACACACATAATACCTGGTTAAGTAAATTTAACTTCTATTATCTGGTATTTTCAATATATAACAGTACGTCTTCAAGAAAATAGGTTTTTGTTCTCAATAGTTATCAAGATTTAGAAAATTAGATTAATGTTGCTAGAAAAACCGCGGGCTTACAGAAATTTTATTTTTCTCCTTAGAAATTTCAGTAACCTGCGTTAAACAACCAACTAGACTCACCCTTTTCGAATTTATTACATTTCTCATCTAAGTTGACTCCAAAACATTTAATTATTTAACATGTTAAGAAGTAATAGCAAAATAATAATATAAACATGATGGGCTGGATATATGGATTAATTTATTCGAATAATTGAATCTAAATTAATTTAAAAATAATTACCAAGAGATAATGTAGAAAACCTAAAGTAAGGCGAATATACAAAATAAATCAATATTGCAAAATATAACCCCCTTATGCAACAAGTTTGGAAACAATATTTCAATATAGAGAAATATGAAACAAATCGGTTACGATGGTTAAACATTCATATTGGCCAATGGAGACCATGATTCTGGTCGTAAAGAAATACCATACCATGGTAAACAATTCCATCAGATGTGATATTCAATCAACATCAGGTGTTACAATTAGCTGAATGCAACCAACATCATGAGAGTAATGAGTTCCTGAAAATAGACAATACCTTTTGGAAAGTATACTTTACTGCACGTTTATAAAGCTTGGTTTACACTATGACTGATGAGAAAGACGAAGCATCAGCTTGATAAATATTAAGGTCAGGAAGTGGAAAATGAAGATGTAAAATATAGGAAAAATCTCTGGGGAGATCTTCAAATTATTTTTATTTCTTATTCTCCTTTTTAAAAGGGTTATGATCCTATATTATGATGCTATACATGTATTTTCATAGCTCTATCATTTTATAAGTGTTTATCAATGAAATACGTGAACTATATAAACAAAAGAATCGACCGTAGCAAAGTTTATTAATACATAATTTGAAAATATATTATGCCATATACTTAAAGGCCGTTATTTATTACAAAATTAATTAACGATTAGTAAAATACACTTGTGTTCGATAGTAAAGAAATATTTTTTAACTAAACAGAACAATAACTAAAAAAATAAAAATAAGTATTTAATCGAACGAATCCAAAACAAAGCGTAAAGCTTCTCCGATGCCAGTTAAAATTAAGCCAAATGAGGCATCACCAATACAGAAATTAAATATAATATATCACTATAAAGCAATTCAACATATTTTGTTATGTTTGTATTTTGTTACTGTTGCTATGAGATGTGCTTAAGTACTAAATAACTTAGGTATTCGATAAAGGTGATAATCGTTATCCCTACTTTAAGTAACTACAAAAAAATGAATTCTTATTGCAACAGAAAAAGATGAGTGTCATTCTTTTTTTCCCGATAGTTATATAAGAACCGATAACTTCAACACAAGTGAATCGATTTACACAAAACTTGGAAACGTAGAGGAAACTGTACAACGCGCCCACCACACTATTAACTATTTCTTCAATATTAATATTATATCATAAATGTAACTGATAAAGATTTTTTTTAGAACGCAACGTAATAGAGTTGTTCTAGTTTATATATTTTTCCTATATTTCTAACCTTTAACAGATTCTCATTTTCAATATAATAAAAGAAATATGAAGGTGTAACATCTCGTAAATGTTGATAAACACCTTTCTTTTTTCTAATCAAAAGAAAAAGCTTTGGTTAAAATCGAGTGAACGGTACTTGAGTACTTGAGAGTAAATTTTAAAAAAACAAAAAATACTTAGACGAAATATTCTTAAAAAATACTCACTTGCGTTTGCAAATTTATATTTTTCCTAATTTTGGCCATGAGAAAATGTAACTCTATAAATTTATCAACAGAACGAATTTTTCTTAATAAGATAAAATAAAATGATTAAATAAGAGAAATAATGAAAATAGTGTTTTTATTCAAATATCTTGCCGTCTAAAATTTTGTTTAAACCATTTGGGGCAACTTCTGTTCTTAAAAATACTATTAAATTACTAAGAATTCGTTTAAATTTGCATCTG
>NW_027115565.1:269811-271845 GCF_000696795.3 Halyomorpha halys
TATAAATTCTACTTTTACATGAATTGAAATATTTTTACAAGTTTATGGAACATTGTGCAGCAACAATATGTCACAGTACACAAACAATTTCCATTTTATACTGTTGTAGCACAAATGAATATTGAATGTGACCGGATGTGTGGTTACTGCTGTGAAGTTAGTGTTTTTATAATTCATTATTATTTCAATTATTTACGTAAAACATTGTGAACGGAATCCACTTTACAGTGAATAATACCATTGTTGACTTTGTTTTGTATTCAACATATTCATTTCATAAATTAAAATATCCTCTTCTGAAATAAATAGAAGTATATATATATACTTTTTTTTAAAGCCATACCAACAAACTACTACAAAACCTTAAAATGTCGTAAATAAAAAAAAAAAGGGAATAAAAAAATAGAAGATTTCTTGATGAATCACGGCCTAAGACAGGAATGGATCTTGGAATCTGGAAGGAAGCCTTACGAAATTTAGATTAGAAAAAAAATTATAATAATAATAAAACAAAATATAAATTCAAAATAACAATAGTTCTTGGCAAGTAAATGATTAATTTAATTTTAAAACCAAGTATTTTTATTAATAGTACGCTGACAATATTACAATTGATTAATTTCATATTTTAAAAAAAGTCAAAAAATCAGTTTTATTAGCAGCTTTAACGGAGCTGAACTCTAGGCTTGCACAAATGACGATTTAGTAATCAGTGCGGCAGTAAAACTACTTTATTCTTAATTATTCCATTCAATTAACTAAGAATTAGAATCAATGAGGTGAAAATTAAGTGTATTAATTTTTAAATAAGCATAAGGAAGTTTGTGAAAGGCTAGTTTCCTAATTTTTAATGTTGGTCAGGCGGAAGGTTTGGTTTGACGCAGACATTTCCTCACATTATGAAATCATCTCGTTTTTTTCGTTTCTTCCTTCTATTCTTATGTAAGTATTGTTATTCCTAGCATTTTAGTAAGGAATAACATGTAGATTTTTAGTGAAAAAAGAATTATATCTGGAGAATCAGTGGCCCCTTGAGGCACTAGAGCAATTCACTTTGATTTGTACGGATTATAATCTGCATATATAAACCTATATAAATATTAAAGATTACAAAGGAAATTTTTTTATGTCTCTAAATTTCAATTAGTAACAGTCTATAATCTGTAAGAAAAATTAAAATGATATAAAAGGAAAGCTCCTCACTTAAAATGGGATTGATATCTGCAAAAATGACGGTAGATTAAGAAAAATTACACTTGATGGAAAACAACAAGCAGAGAATCATGAAGAGAAGTTTTTTCACACAAAGGACTGATAGCCCTAATATGCTTGCTAAAATAAAATTGGAATTTCAGAATGTTGAAAATAGGTTTAGAACCTTCCATGCTCTAAGGCTTTAAGGGAGGAGTTTAATGGAGGAGGCAAGCTGATAGGAAAAGTGATGTCAAAAAGGTGGACCTTATGATGGTCCCAAGGGCGTGGCAGAGAAGTAGGGTAAGAGTAAGAGCCAGTCACTGCCTGGTTTTGTTTTAATTTAGGTTAAAATAGCGAAGATTCCCATTAATCTCAAAGTAAACCTGGATTTGTTTTTTTATGGTTTATTTGTTGGTCCATGTTGGAAAAGGAATGGAAGTATTAGCCAACCTAATACTTTGTTTTCTAAAAGTGGCCATGGTTTTCCTCACAGATTTTTATTAAATTACACCTTCAGTGCTTGTATAAAAATGTGCATAAATGCTTGTGAATATTTAAATAATTAAAGAAGCAATTATGTTTTGTCAGTCTATAATCCTAGTCTTAAAAAGTTTTTTTTTGAAAGTATAAGAATTATGTTGTTGATACATCTAAATCTATATTCAAAATTAATTTGATGGATTTTACGTTAAAGTATTATACTCCATCATATTTGTTCGAATACTAGATAAAATAAATACTTGATAAAATTATTCAATATAATATTACTATAGTGAAAATAAAATCCTAATTCCATTGGCGTAGCCTTTGGCTATTGCTAGACTATACCACCTTAGCTGG
>NW_027115565.1:273881-277707 GCF_000696795.3 Halyomorpha halys
GTAGGAGGATATAAACCATTATTGAAATAGCTTTTGAAAAATGGGCAGAGTTCGTTTGCCTTGAAAGTAAGGGTTTGCAACAATAGTGTAGATTGATGTGCTCCGGGATTCCCGTTCTTAGTTGGCTGATACATATTAATTTTTTTTAAATCAGCCTAAATATTTCATATGTTTCCGGTTTATGTAGGTTGAAACTGTGAAGTGATCGGTATATGGGGTTACTATTTGAATTCAATGCTCTATTGATATGAAATTGTTCTATATTTAATTCCAGTTTTTTACACCTTATAATTAGAAGTAAGTTACATACATGCACAATCTGGTGCAGTGTATGCAACACAAACCTTTCACTTACCAGCCTACTTTTAGTTAAAATTAATTCTTAATCCTGGCTCCTTTTATAATGGCTATTTTTTTATTACTAAATGATTACAAATATTTATATTTATAAAAAAACTATAGCTACAGTTTTTATATAATGACAAATATGGCTCTTTTCATAACAACCAAGAAAATAATTATTTTCTCATTTGATTCATTATGAAATTATTTCATATTTTATATTTCTTAATTGTTTTTAGCTCCTAAAAATGAGAGATGGTTGATTACTTCAAATGAACCTAATCAAAGGTACCTTAGAAAAAAAATCAATTTCTAAGCACTGTCTGAGTATTTTAATCAAGATGAGACCTAGTTTATATTAATTGCCAGTTTATTGTGCATAAAAACTGTGTGTTTTATCAAAATCATAAGAGAGTGATTTTAAAATAGCCGTTAGCGGCGAAGAACTCACTTAGCGGTAAAATTTCAAGCTAACAGATGCTTTTTATGTTTTATTTGCATTTTTTCCTATCTTTATTTTACCCTCCCCCTTCCATTTCTATTCTTTTCTTAATTTTCCTTACCCATGTTATTAGTTATGTTTACAACATATTATCATTGTTATGTTGCCTATTTTTTTTTTCTATTTACTTCTATTGTTAAAGTTAACTTCATATTTTGCTTCCTTATCTAATATTCTGGTTACATATCTCATTAGTTAGATATATTTTCTTTTCATAGTTTTAATTTTTAAATTATTAATATACTAAAATATTCATATTTCTTTGCATTGTATAGCTTAAAATTTTTATTTTATTTCCTTAATCATGTAATTTTTACTTAATTATTCAATTACCTATATATACATTTTATTTTCCACTTCTTTCATCAATTTAATTTTATTAATTTCATTCTGTACAATTATTTACTTTATATCGTTCTGTTTATATTTTATTTTTTGTACTCACTGGTTGTTATTTTGTCTTTCTTTTTCAATGTCTTACAATCTTTCGCTCCTAAGCTTGGCTGTTTATATACACATGCATTCACAGACCATTGTGCGAGACTCGGTTATTTGGACTCTGAAGATGTGAATACTTATGTAAAACACGAATTCGAAACCCTTCCCTATCACAATCAATTTCTATTCTATATGTTTCATATATAGGTAAGTAAAATTCAGTCCATTCCCAAACTAACATATAAGGAAAATTCAAGGTCATTGGAAAAAAAATATGTATGAAAGGAATATGATTGTTCTTCTACGGAGATAAACCTGCTGTTCACTCGTAGTGTAAAAGGAAACGAATCGTGATAACTTCTCATGGTATGATAGCGCAGTCCGGATGGGTGACGACAGTATCGTTGGATAGTGAGATGTCCTTGCCCAACAGAAACATTTAATCATATTTAGTAGATAGGTAAATAAAAAAATTCCTTGAGAAACAGAACAATGGCAATTTGTAAACCACAATAGAAGAACGATAATTTCAAGATTAATTTCTTAGTTACTGGAAATGAATTACATAAATAGGGCATCTCACTTAATGCTAAAACTCAATTATGAAAACAAAATTAAAATAAAATTGTTACTAAAAAGATCCATCTTGGAAATACCCTTAATGATATATTCTTAAACGATCAAAATATTTAAATATATTATTCTTACGTTATCGTTATATAATTTCAAAATTATAAAATCAAATAAAAATATTTCATTTAATGAGCAATTAATTAAAAAAAAAACTATATATTTCTAAACCTAATTTGATATTTGAAACTGACATAGTTTCTGTCCTATGGAGAAATAAAAAAGTTGAAAAACGAAGTGTATCGTAACTCCCAAACAAAAGATTCTTTGAAGCTACACAATAGGTTACCATAGTTTGACTTTAATGGACTGAGATGCTCTGTACAAAGTAAAAGAAATGAACTATAGCTCAGCTGAAATTAAAAAATGTTTAGATCCCTTGTCAACTATTTGAAGTATATAACATTGTATAACAAAATGCTCTTCATGCAATACGTTTCAAACAATAACAATAAGAACCATTGTATGGAGCATAAAAAATATCATTTTTTTCAGAAACATTTTATATTATTCCTCCATCTCATTAATTAGCCAAGGTATGAGATAAAAACTCCAAGAGGACGTACTTTACAAAAAAAAATAGTGGTGATTAGTTCATTCATATACTAGTACTTACAATTAACAAACAAGGAACGACAATAATAAACGTATATCAAAAATACCAAAACACACCAAGTCACTATATAATGAGCTTTTATATAACTATTTGTTAAAAAAAAAAAGTTCTGTTTTTACCAACAAAAATATCTGTTTCTATGCACTTTTTCCACAACACTACTTCTTAATTATTGACAATCCCTAATGATTATGTTCTCAAACGACCAACAAGATCCCTCAATTACAAATTAATTGATTATTTCAACTAATTATTATCCATCGTTTCTGGGCCACGGCTGATAATCCCGTTATAGTAGTATTAAAAAAAAATTCAAAGTACATCAATAGGTATTAATTTATTTTTATTAAGCAACAAAAGTGATAGCAAAGATAAAGTAAAGACTGATAAGTAATGAAAGAGATAGCATGTCACTAAAATTATATAGTTTACTCATATTATTTATATTCTTTAGTCATATTCGATTATGACCAGAGAATCACTAGGGGAGGGGGAAATAAGGTGTCATTTCTTTTTTTTTGTTTATCCCTTTTCATACATACTGCGAGGGAGGGAATAGGATGGGAGGAGTTTCCTACAAATTATTTCACTGTTTTAACTAAAGTGGGAAAGTCGATTTTCATTCTGTATGGCCACCACGAAATAAAATAAAACCCGCCCTTGTAATATATAACAAGTATGTAATTGTTAAAAGTATGTGTCTCAAACCTTACTTTCTCGAAAACGGTTCCTTAGTTCAGAGAATTTTCAATTTTTAAAAATTAATGAAAGAAGCTATAATTACTGAAAATACATATTATAGCGCAATTTTTGATGTTGAAAATTATTTTGTTTGTTTTTTCTGCGTTGAGCAATACTGAAGATATGGAGTCACGAACCCCATTTTCTATTGAAATTATTAAGATTTTTTATTTAACTTGTTTATATATGGAGTATTCTTTATTTATTATTATTACTTACTTATATCTATTACAAATAGAATACTACTAATCAGTAGGTTTGGTATATTGGTCATTTTAACAGTAATATTAAGATTAAATTAAACTTTCATTTAAAAAAAAACGATTTCATTAGATAATCGATCACCTTAATATAAATTATATTAGGAATAACAAATATTCGAGCGAAATAGGACATATATCACTAATTCCTAAACTACCTTTCTTTATTTTACATGTATATTTAATGTATAATGGAACAGCGGGGTAGTTCAGTGGGTAAGGCACTGTGCTACTAACTCAGGCAGAGGCAGAACTATTTATTATGCTATTGTTGAATCAATGCTGTGGGTGACCCCC
>NW_027115565.1:278347-278868 GCF_000696795.3 Halyomorpha halys
TCTCCATTTTTTAGCATGTTAAAGCAATATAACAATATAACATTTAATGTAGATGAGAGTCTGTTAATGGGTCTGCTAAATGTAGAATGACGTCACGTAACAGACCAGCTGAGCTCCCCACCATTTTGTTTGTTGTCGTTTTGATAGGTTAGTCGTTCGTAGTTCGTGTTTGCTTTTGTTTTGGAAGTTTTCAAAATATAACTTTTATGTTTTTACAGTATGATTGTCGTCGTTTATTTAAATTATAGTCATATAAATTAAAAAGTTTTGCCAATAACACCTAGCCATTGACTCAACTTGTTACAATTGTATGCTTATTTTTTGATAATTATATTGTAAAATAATCAAAACTTATGTTTAGAAAATGTGGGGAGGGGGAAACCAAAACATTTTCTGGTAATATTTAAAAAAAGTAATTAACAATAAACTTTCTTTTAGCAGCCTACCTACGTCTCCAAGTTTTGAGTAGATTGGTTTGTATAACAAAACTTTATTTAATGATAGATATTACAATCTGCCAC
>NW_027115565.1:279733-287040 GCF_000696795.3 Halyomorpha halys
TCATATGTGACATGTCAATGAGGCGAAGATCTATCTGAAGTTAAATAACATTCAATTATAAATTGTTATACTGCTACTTATCAAAATAATTAATACCGCTTTGGAGAAAATCGAAAAAAAAATGTGAATAATCGATTTTAGAACCATTGCATAATGTAATATTTTAAAAATAATTTTCTATTGAGCACGTACTGTGTGGTGATATTTCATAAATTTCAATTAGATTCAAGAAAAGTTTATAATTCTCCTGAAGGATTTTTCACCGTATAATGCCTAAATAATTTAATTAAAAAAGTTTCATGGAAGTTAGGATAAATTAAATCAAATTCACAACTACGAAATATGGTAATTTGAGAGAAATAATTTAACTTTTCCTTCTTGGTTTAACAAAGAACAAAGGATAACTTTTTGTAATATTCGGTGAAAAATAATGCAAGTACGCGTCAGCCATCGAGAAATAAATGGTTAGTCACAATATTTGCTGAAAACTCGATTTGGTGGTTACCAATTTGTTGGATTACTACACATTTTTCTTTATAATATTCCAATTTATTGTCTCGTTGTGTATTAAACGAATTATGGCTTTAGCGTTCATTTCTCATTTCTTTTATTTATTCTTTAAATTATTTTCGTTATTTTGAGTTTCCTTAAAAAGGAATCCTGATTAAAATATTTCCATTTGAGAAAAACAAATTGTGTTTGGGAGTAGAAAATTGACCAGAATCCCTAGAATTCTGTGGTATCATATTGCTTAAGCTTACCTCAGATGAAACAAGAAATAAAAACTCCAAAGTCTAACTAATAATTTCTCTAATCCACGATAATTATACAATTGAATTGAAAATAATATTATTAGCTCATGAATCTCCAACCGTAGTTTTTTATTTATTTATTACAATTGGTCTCTGCAATTAAACTTTTTTCATAGTTTAAAGCACACTTCATAAATAAATATTACCTATTCTAACCTTTAATGTTTACCATTTCATCTAGATATTTTTTCTATAACACTTTGAAACTTGATACCTGCCTTCTAAATGAATTGTGTTTTCACTCTCCTTACTATTACAAGTATATTAATTATGTTTAGTTTAACATATTAAAGTGTATTTTGTGCCAAAATTTGTGCTAAATGCAGAAATATCTCCATTTTTTAGCATGTTAAAGCAATATAACAATATAACATTTAATGTAGATGAGAGTCTGTTAATGGGTCTGCTAAATGTAGAATGACGTCAAATAACAGACCAGCTGAGCTCCCCACCATTTTGTTTGTTGTCGTTTTAATAGGTTAGTCGTTCGTAGTTCGTGTTTGCTTTTGTTTTGGAAGTTTTTAAACCTTAATAAAGCAATAGATAAAAAATGGAAAACACAGAACAACCAGCAGATGTATCAAGGAACAAGTGAGGTGGAGGGAAGGTGTTATTATTATTTCTTAAAGATTACAAGCTTACAAAACAAATTGCCAAGAAAATCCACTAGGAACTCCACTGTATTTAACATATACCATGTAGTTTAAATGAGGCTCCTCACAATCCTATACTTATAACATTTAGCATGTTATTTTTTTTTTTTTACATTTATCATATCATGAATACCCCTTGTGTCCTTCAAAGGTAATTTGAATTGAAACAATGACCCTTTCAACGCTGTCTGAGTGAATTCAATATGGTTTTAACCATTTACATAGGTAGTATATAAGTTACATTGTTTGTACAACAAATGAAATATACTATTTATTCATTTATAAAAACTTCTCTAGATTTAAAAACCACAATATACATTTAACTTTCTCTCTGTCAAATGTACTTTTTACTCGTTATTTTTGTTTTTTATTCAGTGTAATTTTTTTGCAAACGGTAATTTTAATATTTTAAAATTTTATAGTATAATTTAAATTTATATCCGCAAGGTAAAAGAGAAAAGTAGTGTGATTCAAAAGACAATATATTGTTGGGGTGGGCGAAAAAGCAAACTTAGAAAACAACTTGAGAATGGAATATATTTGTTGGAAATAATTCTGTAATGCAAATCATTCATTTCAAATCCTATTAAGGCGAATTCTACCCAGTTCTAATGGCTTTTTTGCATTATATTAACAGGCTGATAGATCCCTACATTTGCAGAAAAAAGGAATTGATACGACTTGGTCTGGATTAGAATCTTGGAAAACAGGGAATGAGAGCTGTCATGTGCCGACACTCGGACAGGCCATTACTAAATCGGTCCTAATTATGTGGTATTAATTCCTGACAGGTGAGGTGGTTCACCTTGGCGCCATCGGCAATCTGATCCCTTTAATCACTCTTTTGTCTTCTTTTATTTTGTTTACTGAGGACGCAAAACTAGCTTTAGGGAACACATTCCTCTTCAAAACGTTCGGTTTCCCTCTATGTATGACCCTACGCAACTTAATACCGTGTATCATTTCTTTCGCTTGTTTTCCTCAAATGCTGTACTATGCCATGACAGTGATAATACATTTTACCTTATAGCTCGGTTTTGTTTATATCATGTGCAAGTTGTATAAGGTCGTATGTATTGATGCCGTTTTTCAATTTCAGGCGATCTTAAAGTCACTCCTTTCCGTTTTCATATCATGTATTACGTAACTGGTAATTTGTCCAGTTATGGATTAATCGGTAAGCTGTGTGTTATAGCAACATAATGGATTTGGACAGCATTACCCAATAAAGCATCCCTCTCTCTTAAAACTGTTATTGTAGGTCTTCTTCCCTGGAACAATGTGTGGGGGTCTTGGCGGGGCGAGTCCACCGGGGAAGGATTGCCTTTTCTTTTTGTGTTATGATCTCCTCTTGTGCGATTGTGACATGTCGTATCTTGTTTCAATGTTCTTTTTATAGGATATCTACATATTTTTTCCTAATTCAATAATTCTTTCGAAATACCCCTAGAATTAACCATTAATTTTTTTTTCAGAATTATAAAAAAAGTAAACGAAGTACACGTAAGGATTCGTGTGGAAATAAAAACTGTTTCGCTAGGTAGTATCAAAAGACTTAGTGAAGTTAGTATCGAAATCAGAATATTCTTTATTATTTGTAACGGGGTTTAATGTGTTATTTAAGAATAAATAAATTGAGAAAAATACCTATACTCTACGAATTTAACTTCATAGAAAAAAACAAATAAAGATATAAATGACCCTAGATTCTACTTTAAGGTTGTAACTGTAATTGTAAAAAAAAAATAAATAAAAAATAATTAAGCTTGTAACTTACACAAAATACACACTACACCATTCCAAATGATCAAATTTCCTCAGCCACCTCTTCAAATGCACTACCAATGCAGAAAAAGTGGCTTACCTCAAACCATTTTCATCATGACATAAACCCCATGCACAGATAGGACATAGAAGAAGGGGGAAAAAAAGGTTTATTGTTGATGAACTCAATGAAACAATTCAGTGGGAAGGGAAAAAATTTACAAAAAGTGTATTATTTTTCTTTAGAGAAAATTTAGGAGACCATCGTGTGAGAGGCATCTGCAGTCCATTCCACATACCAAGTGAAATTGAAGAAAAGAATACGTGAACTGTAGGTTGGACAGCAAGTTATCTTTGATGGGGCTTGGCGAGTAAAAGTAGGGACACAGCCGTACCTACATTGCCCTGTATGTTCCAAAATCAGTATTGATGATAAGTGCGACCTGTATGTCAGTGGCAATGATCGCCAAATGTTCATATGCAAAATATTAAGGTAAGGATTGGGAGCAAATATCGGGCCAGGCTGGATATGAGTGGGGTCTTATCTTAAGTACGGTTCAGCCTCTAAAACTCAAAGTAGAGAAGGCACACCTTCACTACTGTCACGTGACCTAACTGTTTACGAGAACTCTCTTGACTGTTTGAACAGAATGCAATTGGGTTTCGTTTAATTTTTTTTTCACCGAATTGACATTACATGAATTTCTAATTGGAGCTGAAATTTGTAATCAGCCCCTGAAAAGAATAAAATAAACGAGCAAATTATCAGAACTTCTCCAAAACATTCCTCTCAGATTCCTTGTGAGTTCTCATTTGACTACTTAATTACTAATCAGTTGCTTCAAATGCTGACGCTCCTGACAAAAAAATGTAGGGAATTTATTCCCTCCTAAATTAAAAGAAAAATTCTTAGGATAACCCTAAAAGTCTCTGAAATTTACTACAAAAAGAAAATGCATAATTTACAAGCTTAGGTAGAAACACTGAAAATTATTTATTTTTGAGCTCACTGTGATTTTTTAATACTTCATATGAAAATTTAAGGAATTAACAAAAATAATAACATATTTGAGCTAATTTTCAGAACTTAACTCTTAAACTTGTCGTAAATACCATAGGTCTGGACTTTAGTGACAATCTGCAACTGTCTGCCCATATGAAAAATCATGGAATGCTAATTTTAAGTACAAAAAGAATAAGAGAGTATTTCTCTCTAATTTACATTATGGAAATTATAATTTGATTTACTACACACTGGACAAAATTCGTAATTCGTTACTTAGCTGGTAAATGGCTAATCTGGAGATAGGCCCAATTAGATATTTCTAAATCTTCGTAAATTGCTTTCGTTGAAAGTTACGTCCGTCTGTTTCCCTTCTTATTGACATTTCAGAAAAGCATGTAGCAGAAATTCATTATGTGTGTCGTGCGTTGTAAATTATTTGAAATTCCTTCTGCAAATTTAAATATAATTGTAATATTTTATTGTATGGTTATGTATATGTCCAGTTATAGATTAATTGGTAAGCTGTGTGTTATAGTAACATAATGTATTTAAACAGCATGACCAAATAAAGCATTCCTCTCTCTTTAAACTGTTATTGTAGCTCTTCTCCCATGGAACAATGTGGCACTTCCTGGCTGTGAATGGATCATGTTGGCTTCCGTTCAACCGTTTGGTTCTTTTCCCTTTCCTCTCCTTTGATCTAAATCTGTGTTCGCCTATTCATCACTCATCATTTCGTGATGACATCCTTTATATCCATTTGAGACAGAAAGTAGGTATGATTTATTTCTTCTACTTATATAAATAAATTTCTTTTGTAAAATTATGAACTGATGATTATGAAATAATTGCTGCATGGTATTTTGGAGAAGGAAGAGCCAAAAAAGATGGTCAGAAACAATGAGAGCTTAGATACATACACGTGGAACTTGTAAGTGCCATAATTTTGACTTTGAGAAACCTATGATTAAAATATAATTATAATAATTAAATAGGGGTACAGTAATTAGCAGGGAACTACTGTTACTTCACTAGCGATGCAAATAATTGACTTGATCAGAATCAGGATTTACCGGCAGACTTTTTCCCCCTATAAGAGTGACCACTTTATGAGGCTAGTTGTACCCTGGACGACTCTCGAATACACAGGGTTGACTCATGGATACAGTAACAGAATAAATATGTATATGCCGCAGCGGATTTCAATCCGGGTCCTTGGTTCTACAGATATAGTCACTTCTTCAATTTTTTTTTTTTTTGCAAAACTTAAAAAAAATTACGGTTTACAACAGTACTTGACCGAACCATTATGTTATCGTAATCATTCGACGCAGAATTTAATGTTATTTAATTTATTGTACCATAAAAATTTATTTTTAGAATTATTTGCTGATGTTCTATGTAGTGAGATTTGCGCACTGGGTCCATGGAAATAATAAAAAATAATGCTATTGAGTGACAGAGATGGTCACTTAACTTGAAAAAAAAAACAAACAAAGAGAATAGTTAAGTGACCTAATAAAACATTTGGAGTTCAATAAAGACACTAACTACCTAAATAAAAAATCAAATATAAGGACTACAATAGAATATCCGAATTGAAATTCAAGGAAGAAATATATACAAAGGTACTAGACTTAAGCTATGTCCAACTGAACAAGCGTCCATGTATTTCCCCTTTTTTGATTTTTAGAGCGACTGAACTGACCATGAGGCTGTGGTAGGAGCGTGGTAACGCGTCAGTCTACCAATCCACAGTTGTCGGATCAAATCCTAGTCCCACCCGGACTTTTTTCAAGCACAAAAAATGCAAAACTCACTAACAACCTCCCCCCGGGTATTTGGGAGGCCCGTTAGCCCATGGGTGGCACTCACAAAAATAGACGTGGGAGTGACGAACCCACCCTTCGAAAAAAATCGTCAAGAAATGCTCGTTGTATATCCTAATACTTTAATATTACCTCCTAATATTGGAAAATACATCGCGCGAGGACTTAGGCCTCCATAGTCTGTTGTGCCCATAAAATAATAATCTAACCATGAGCCTCGCTGATCAGCTACGCTCGTCTAGTTAGACCATAGCCTTTGTCGGGCTCGCGATAGAAATTATTTCATTCTGATATCGGTTATTAACTAGCTGAAGGTAACTTGAATACAAATAACGTCAGCAGCTTGAAATTAATTTCACAGCAATTTCAGACTAAATAAATCCTCGACTATTTAAAGATAATAACAGAGGCTGGGAGATTGATTGCTCAGCATTTAATACACGAATGTTCGCCTGCTCTTTTCTTTTTAACATCTACAATCGACATCGGAAAAAAATCCGATAAGACCCATCAGAGATTTTGTATTTATTTAATAATCAAATCTTTTCCAACACCTAATCCCATTTCAGCCTTGGGCAACATTTGATTGAATATTTACGCCAAGGTCGTACATAAATTTGAACGCCTCTTGAACTAGATACGACCGTAAACGATTCAGTCTGATTATAAATTAAAATAAGCTGTCGTATCAATTTGCTATCGCAGGTGCGTTGTGTGTATCATAATTGTGTGTCATAGCTGGGCACCCCATAAATCAAAAGAATGTAACAAAATGCTATTTACACATCATACTCAACAAATCCGTGTAATAAAAAACGTCTGAACAGACTATATATTTGAGAAAGTATAGAAAAACATTTTTCTATACTTTCTCAAATATTTATTACCATTTCTAAAATGACCTATGATCTGAAATTGAGGAATTTTATATCAAAAGACAATCTGTCATTTTATAAAGTAAAATTTTACACCAAAATATGTTCAGTTTATTTCAAAGTTACTCTATTGTTAGAGAATGTTAAAAATAAATATGTTTAAAGAAACATTTGACTTAAGAGAAATGCTCTCATAAAATATTTTAAATAATAGCTTTTCAAAAAATGGGTATACCTACTTTTGATAGCAAAAACCTCAATTATTAATTATTGATATTGTAGATGTAAAAAGTCCTGATTTATGAAAAGTAATTCTAACAAATATCATCCAAATCGGATCAGAATAAGTTCAACCAGGTCAATCTGGT